>NW_026946023.1:0-22215 GCF_034702125.1 Engraulis encrasicolus
AAAAACGAAAAAAAAAAAAATTTTTTTAAATTTTAAATTTTTTAAAAAAAATTTCTGCCCGGGGATTGCAAAAAAATTTCAAAAAAGGCCTTTTTCACTTTTTCAGAAAAAAATCTAAAACCTTTTTCCCAAAAAACATTTAAAGTACGAAATGCTGCTTCCTTAGAAAAAAAAAAAAAAAAAAAAAAAAAAATTTTTGAATTTTGAATTTTTTGAAAAAAATTTTGACCGGCGATATGCGAAAAATTCAAAAAAAAGGACTTTTTTCACTTTTTCAAAAAAAAAAAATCATAAAACCCTTTTTCCCAAAAAAATTTTCCGAAGTAGAATCGACGGGACTGCCTCTAGAAACAAAAAAAAAAAAAAAAAAAAAATTTGAATTTAAATTTTTTTGAAAAATTTCTTGACCGGCGATATGCGAAAAATTTGAAAAAGGATTTTTCACTTTTCAGAAAAAAAAACTTTAAAACCTTTTTCCCAAGAACTTTTCCGGTACAAAAATCGAACTGCCTCTGAAAACCCAAAAAAAAAAAAAAAAAAAAAAAAAATTTTGAATTTGAATTTTTAAAAAAATTTCTTGGACCGGGGGAATTTTCGAAAAAAAAACAAAAAGAAAAGTGACTTTTTCACTTTTTCAAAAAAAATCATAAAACCTGTTTCCAAGAACATTTCCAAGTACGAAATCGACGGGATTTCCTCAAAGAAAACACAAAAAAAAAAAAAAAAAAAAAAAAAAATTTGAATTTTGAATTTTTAGAAAAATTTCATGACCGGCGATTCGAAAAATTCGAAAAAGTGACTTTTTCATTTTTTCAAAAAAAAAATCAAAAAACCTGTTTCCAAGAACATTTCCGAAGTACGAAATCGACTGACTGCCTCTAGAAACACACAAAAAAAAAAAAAAAAAAAATTTGAATTTGGAACTTTTTGAAAAAAATTCTTGACCACGGCGGATTGTAGTTCGAAAACATTCGAAAAAAGTGACTTTTTTATCTTTTTTCAGAAAAAATCATCAAACCCTCGGTTTCCAACCGCCTTCCGCATTACCCAAATCGACTGACTTGCCCTCTAGCGAAAATACAAAAAAAAAATCAAAAAAAAAAATATTTTTGAATTGGAATCTTTTTGAAAAAGTTCATGCCCGGCCGCACTATCGAAAAAGTTCGACAGAAAAAGTGGCTTCATTTTCACCTTTTCAGAAAAAAATCATAAAACCTGTTTCCAAGAACATTTCCGAAGTACGAAATCGACTGATTTCCTCTAGAAACACAAAAAAAAAATTAAAAAAAAATTGAATTTTGAATTATTTGAAAAATATCTTGACCGGCGATTTTCGAAAAAATTCGAAAAAGTGACTTTTTCACTTTTTCAGAAAAAATCATAAAACCTGTTTCCAAGAGCATTTCCGAAGTACGAAATCGACTGACTGCCTCTAGAAACACAAAAAAAAAAAAAAATTTGAATTTTGAATTTTTTGAAAAATTTCTTGACCGGCGGCCGATATGCGAAAAATGTCGAAAAACGTGACTTTTTAACACTTTTCAGAAAAAATGCATAACAACATGTTTCAGAAGCATTTCCGAAGTTTACGAATAATTGGACTCTGTACTGCCTCTAGAAACACACAAAAAAAAAAAAAATTGAATTTTGATTTTTTTCGAAATATTCTTGACCGGCGCGATTTCGAAAAACAATTCGAAAAAAAAGTGACTTTTTCATTTTCCAGAAAAAAGCAGTGTAAAACCTGTTTAAAAGAGAATTTCCGACAGTACGAAATCGAACTGGACTCCCTCTAGAAATCCACAATAACACAACACAATAATAAAAAAAAAATTTGAATTTTAAATTTTTTGAAAAATTTCATGACCGGCGATATGTTGAAAAATTGTCGAACAAATGACTCTTTTTCATTTTTCAGAAAAAATCATAAAAACCTGTTTCCAGAACATTTACCAAAGTACGAAAATCGACTTAATGACTCTAGAAACAAAAACAAAAAAATAAAAAAAAAAATTTGAATTTTGAATTTTTTGAAAAAATCTTAACCGGGGAGCTCATGCACCGAAAAATGTCGAATAAAGGAACTTTTCCCTTTTCAGAAAAAGTCATAAAACCTGTTTCCAAGAGCATTTCCGAAGTACGAAATCGACTGACTGCCTCTAGAAACACAAAAAAAAAAAAATAAAAAAAAAAATTGAATTTGGAATTTTGCTTGTGTGAAAAAATTCCTGGACGGCGATTTCGAAAAAATCTCGAAAAGTGATTCTTTCAACCTTTCAGAAAAAAATCATAAGAACTGTTTCAAACAGCATCTCCGAAAGTACGAAATTCGATCTCCTTGATTCCTCTAATGAGAAACACAAAAAAAAAAATAATATTTTTTTTTTTGAATGTTGAATTTTTTTTGGTAAAAATTTCCCATGACCGCGATATTGCGACAAATTTCGAACAAAGTGACTTTTCTCTTTTCAGAAAAAAAATCATAAAAACTGTTCCACCAAGAACATTACGAAGTAGCGAATACGTATCGCTGTTCTGATCCCTCTAGAAACACAAAAAAAAAAAAAATTCACAACTAGAAATTTAGAATTCTTTTGGAACTGTTGTTTTGAGAAAAAAATATCTTGACCCCCCCCCCCCGGAAGACTCTTATCTTTTATCAGGAAAAAAAATCAAACATAAAACCTGTTTCCAAGAACATTTCCGAAGTACGAAATCGACTGATTTCCTCTAGAAACACAAAAAAAAATAAAAAATAAATAAATTAGAATTTTGAATTTTTTGAAACAAAAATTTAGATGAGGACCCGGCGATATGACGAAAAAGTTTCGAAAAATTGACCTTTTCACTTTTCAGAAAAAATCATAACCCTGTTTTCCAAGAAAACATTTCGGAAGTACGAAAGTCGACCTGATGTCCTCTCGCTAGAAAACACACAAAAAACAAAAAAAATAACAAAACCAATAAAAGCGATTTGAATTTTGAATTTTTTGAAAAAAAATATCTTTGACCGGCGGATTTCAAAAGAAAGATGGTCTCGATTGACAAAGTGACTTTTTCAATTTTCAGAAAAAAATGCCTAAAAACCTGTTTACCAAGTTGAGCATGTTCTCTCGATTTCGCCTTATATGCATCAATTCCTCTTCCCTGGAACGGCACCGCCCCCTGTCGTCTTCTTCCGCTCCCTGCTGACTGCTCTATGAAGACACTACAAAAAAAAAAAAAAAAATTGTGTGCACCCATGCAAATGTTGAATTTTGAACTTATTTGTTGTAAATTTCTTGACCGGTGATTTTCGAAACCAATTTCAAACAATAGTGCCTTTTCACTTTTAGAAAGTGAGCAATCACAAACCNGTTTCCAACAGCATTTCCGAATTACCAAATCGAGGCCCGTGGAGCTGGCCTCTATGAAACACGGAAAAAATCAAAAAAGAATATTTTTTGATTCTGAATTTGTTTGAAAAAAATTTCATGACCGGCGATATGCGAAAAATTTCGAAAAAGTGACTTTCATTTTCACACACGAAAAATCATTTTCAACCGTTCCCAAGACACATCTTACGAATAGTCGAAACCGACTGGACTTTCTCTAGAAAACACTAAAAAAAAAAAAAATTAAATTTGAACTTTTGCAATATTTGACCACATTATAGTGCTGACCATCGAGATTTGGTCCGAAAAAATTCGAAAAAAACGCGGACTCGTTCACTTTTCAGGAATAAAAAATCATAAACAGTTTCACAAGACCATGTTCAGAAATACCGCAAATCGCAACTGAATCCTCTAGAAACACACAAAAAAAAAAAAAAAAAAATTTGAATTTGCATGCGCGAAAAACTTTCTTGCACACGGGCGCTATATGCGAAGAACCTCAAATTCGCGAAAAAAGTGACTTTTTCACTTTTTCAGAACAAATCATAAAACCTGTTTCCAACGGCATTTCCGAAGTACCAATCGAGCTGACTGCCTTGGAAACACGCAACCAAAAAACCCAAAAAACACAGAAACAAACACCGCAAACCGAAAGCGGCATATCCGGCGGCGGCCTGCTATTTAATTATGTGTCCTTACGCGTATAAAATTTCTTGACCGGCGATATGCGAAAAATTTCGGCAAACAGTGAATTCTTTCACTTGTTTCGCAGAAAAACAATCAAAAACAAAGTGTTCTCCAAGACCTTTTCAGATCAAGTACCAAATCGAATGACTGCCTCTAGAAACACACAAAAAAAACAAACAAAAAAAATTAATTCGGAATTTTTTGAAAAATTTCTTGACCGGCGATATGCGAAAAATTTCGCGCGCCCGCGCAACACACGGCAAGGCGCACAGTGCACAGTGGCGCCGCTGCAGAGGACACAGAAAAAAAATCATAAAACCTGTTTCCAATGAACATTTCCGACAGTACGAAATCGAGACTGCCTCTAGAAACACAGAAAAAAAAATTAAAAAACACAATGAATTTTGAATTTATGTTGGAAAAAATATCTTGACCGGCGATTTTCGAAAAAATTCGAAAGAGTGACTTTCACTGTTTCAGAAAAAATCTAAAAACTGTTTCAGAACATTTCCGAAGTACGGAAACGACTGATGCCTCTCGAAGTCACAAAAAAAAAACGAAAAAAAAAAAAAAATTTGGAATTTTGAATTTTTTGAAAAATATCTTGACCGGCGATTTTCGAAAAAACATCACGGAAAGTGTTTACTTTTTCACTTTTCAGAAAAAGTCTTACAAACCTTGTTTTCCAAGAGCATTTCCGAAGCTACGAAATTGACCCTGACGCCTCTAGAAACGACAAACCAAAAAAAAAAAACAAATAAAAAAAACTTGAATTTTGACTTTTGTTGAACAATTTCTTGGACCCTGGCGATTTTCGAAAATTTCGAAGAAAAAGTGACTTTTTCCGTTTTTTTTCAGGAAGAAAAAATCCAAAAATCCTGTTCAAACTAGCATTCCGAATTTACCAAAACTGATCGGACTGCTCTCGAAACAGAGGAAAAAACTCAAAAAAAATATTTTTCAATTTTGAATTGTTGTGAAAAATTTTCTAATGACGCGGATAGACTGAAATAATAAGTTTGCGCGACGAATGCGGAAATGAACCTTGTTTCACTTTTTCCTCTGCCGACTGGAACAAAAAAGGCGATACCGCCATATGTTTCCACATGTGCGCCTAGAGACACCATTCAGAAGTACAAATCGACTACCTCTCTCTAGAAACCCTCTACCAAAAAAAAAACAAAAAAAAAAATTTGAATTGTGAATTATTGGAAAAAAAATATGTGGACACGGCGATTTCAGAAAAAATTCGAAAAAAATGTGACCTTTTTCAGCTTTTTCAAAAAAATCATTTAAAACCGTTCCCAAGAGCATTAACGCCGAACTACGAAATCGACTGCCTGCCTCTAAAAATGGATCACAAAAAAAAAGGGGGCTTTTTGAATTTTGATACTCCCTTGTTTCTAGCAACAACCCAATTCTGACCGGCGCATTGCGAAGGAAAAAATGTCACGAAAAAGTGATTGTCACTTTTTCAAGAAAAAATCATATTAAAACCGTGTTTTCCAAGAAATTGTCCGAAGTACGACATGATGACTGCCTCTAGAAACACAAAAAAAAAAAAAAAAAAATTGAATTTTGAATTTTTTGAAAAATTTCTTGACCGGCGATTTTCGAAAAAATTCGAAAAAGTGACTTTTTCACTTTTTCAGAAAAAATCATAAAACCTGTTTCCAAGAGCATTTCCGAAGTACGAAATCGACTGACTTCCTCTAGAAACACACAAAAAAAAATAATAAAAAAAATTTGAATTTTGAATTTTTTGAAAAATTTCATGACCGGCGATATGCGAAAAATTTCGAAAAAGTGACTTTTTCACTTTTTCAGAAAAAATCATAAAACCTGTTTCCAAGAACATTTCCGAAGTACGAAATCGACTGACTGCCTCTAGAAACACACAAAAAAAAATAAAAAATAAAAATTTGAATTTTGAATTTTTTGAAAATTTCGGACCAGCGATTTCTGATTTTTGTATTATATGTTTTGTTCGAAAAATTGTGGTTATCTTTTTCATTCTTTTTCAACAGTAAACAAACAATCATTTAAAAACCTGTTTAAAGGAGCATTCCGAAGTTACGAAATCGATCTAATCTGATGGCCGCTAGAAACACAAAAGAAAAAAACAAAATTGGAATTTTGAATGTGTGTTTGAAAACATTTCTTGACGCGGCGATTAGGCGAAAAATGTCGATAAAGTGGACTTTTCACTTTTTCAGAAAAAAAAAAAATCATAAAACCATGTTTCCAAGACATTCACCGAAGTACGACAATCGCATGGCCTTCCTCTAGAAACACAAAAAAAATAAATAAAAAAAAACGTGGTTGAGATTTTTGGACATTTCACTTTGGTGCTTGTGCAGATTATAATATTCGATTTCGACCCGCGACAGATGTCTTGTTATGAAAAAATACGAAAAAGGTACTTTTTTCACTTTGTCAGCAACAAACATCACTATAAACCTACGTTTCAGCAGCGCTATTTGCCGAAGTACGAAATAGGTATCCTCGACCTGTTTCTCTCTGAGAAAAATCACACGCAACAAGAAACCTACCAATTCCTCACTTAAAAAAAACTTCCGCAACACTTTTTTTGAATTCCTTGTGTGTTTGAAACACACTGTCTCCATGCCTGGAGCAGAATTGCCATGGCCGACTAGCAAAAATTTCGAAAAGCTCCGAATTCTTTTCATGCTGGTTTTCAGAAAAAATCATAAAACTGTTTCCAAGGACACATTTGTCAGAACGTCCGAAACGTACCTGAATGTCCTGTCTAAGAAACACAAAAAAAAAATAATTAAAGAAACAAAATTGTTGATATAGTTTGTGAATTTTTGAAAAATATTCGTGACCGGCTGATTTTCGAAAAAAAATGCGAAAAGTGCACTTTGCACTGTTTCATGAAAAAGTCTAAAACATTGTTCCAGAGCATTTCCGATAGTACGTGAAATCGATTTCTGAGTGCCTCTAGAAAACACAAAAAAAAAAAAAAAAAAAAATAAATAAAATTGAATTTTGAAATTTTGAAAGAATATCTTGACCGGCGANTTTCGAACTATTTCGAAAAAGTGACTTTTTCAGTTTATAGAACAAAAATCACAAACATCACTGTTTCAAATAAGCATTTTTCACGGAATACACCAAATCGACTGACCTGCTCTAGAACACCATCATCAGGAAAAAACATCAAAAAAAATATTGTGTTTGAATTTTGAATTTTTTGAATAGAAGCTTCTGACCGGGAGATCATCTGCGAAAAAATTTCGCAAAAAGTGACTTTTTCTACCCTTTTTTTGTGTAGCAGAAAACTACCATGTTAGGACAAAGCTCCGTTGTTTATCCAACAAGAACGATTTCACGAAGTATCACGAAGATCGATCCTGAATCCTCTACGCAACAAAAAAAAAAAATAAAAAGGGTAAAACTCCCTTCATATAATTGGACTGCATTTTCGACTTATATTTGAAAATAATGTGTGACCGCGCATTTTCGAAAACAATCGAAAAAGTGACTTTTTCACTTTTTCAGAAAAAATCATTAAACCTGTTTCCAATAGCATTTCCGAAGTACCAAATCGACTGACTGCCATCGTAGAAACACCAAAAAAAAAAAAAATTTGAATTTTGAATTATTTGAAAATATTTCTTGACCGGCGATTGCGAAAAAATGTCCGAATAACGTGACTTTTCACTCTTTTTCATGAAAACTAGCATCATTAACAACATGTTCAAGAACATTTCCGACAGTAACGAAATCGAAGCTTCCTGACTGCCCTCGAAACGACAAAAAAAAAAAAAATAAAAAACCAAAAAATTTCTGAATTATGTGTTTCGAATTGTTTTCCGAACTCTCTAACAGAGCCCTTCATGACCGGCGATATGCGAAAAATTTCGAAAATCATGTGAACTTTGTTTCACTTTTCAGAAATAAAGTCATTAAAACCTGTTCCACGACACATTTCCGAAGTACGAAATCGACTGACTGCCTCTAGAAACACAAAAAAAAAAAAAAACTTTTGAATTTTGAATTTTTTGAAAAATTTCTTGACCGGCGATTTTCGAAAAAAATCGAAAAAAAGTGACTTTTTCACTTTTTCAGAAAAAATCATAAAACCTGTTTCCAAGAGCATTTCCGAAGTACGAAATCGACTGACTTCCTCTAGAAACACACAAAAAAAAAAATAATAAAAAAAATTTGAATTTTGAATTTTTTGAAAAATTTCATGACCGGCGATATGCGAAAAATTTCGAAAAAGTGACTTTTTCATTTTTTTCAGAAAAAATCATAAAACCTGTTTCCAAGAACATTTTCGAAGTACGAAATCGACTGACTGCCTCTAGAAACACAAAAAAAAAAAAAAAAAAAAAAATTTGAATTTTGAATTTTTTGAAAAATATCTTGACGGGATTTTCGAAACAATTCGAAAAAGTGCGACTTTTTCACTTTTCCGAAAAAAACCTCCATAAAACCTGTTTCCAAGAACATTTCCGAAGTACGAAATCGACTGACTTCCTCTAGAAACACACAAAAAAAAAATAATAAAAAAAATTTGAATTTTGAATTTTTTGAAAAATTTCTTGACCGGCGATTTTCGAAAAAATTCGAAAAAGTGACTTTTTCACTTTTTCAGCATTTCCAAATTACCAAATCGACTGACTGCCTCTAGAAACACGAAAAAAATCAAAAAAAATATTTTTTGAATTTTGAATTTTTTGAAAAATTTCATGACCGGCGATATGCGAAAAATTTCGAAAAAGTGACTTTTTCACTTTTTCAGAAAAAATCATAAAACCTGTTTCCAAGAACATTTCCGAAGTACGAAATCGACTGACTTCCTCTAGAAACACAAAAAAAAAAAAAAAAAAATTTGAATTTTGAATTATTTGAAAAATATCTTGACCGGCGATTTTCGAAAAAATTCGAAAAAGTGACTTTTTCACTTTTTCAGAAAAAATCATAAAACCTGTTTCCAAGAGCATTTCCGAAGTACAAAATCGATATGAATGCACTCTCAGACAACCACACAAAAAAAAAAAAAAAAAAAATTGATTTTTGAAAAATTACTAGACCGCGATATGCGAAAAAACAAAATGTTCTCGGAACAAAGTGACTTTTTCACTTTTTCAGAAAAAATCAAAAAACCTGTTTCCAACAGCATTTCCGAAGTACCAAATCGACTGACTGCCTCTAGAAACACAAAAAAAAAACAAAAAAAAAAAAAAATTTTTGAAAAATTTCTTGACCGGCGATATGCGAAAAATTTCGAAAAAGTGACTTTTTCACTTTTTCAGAAAAAATCATAAAACCTGTTTCCAAGAACATTTCCGAAGTACGAAATCGACTGACTCTTGCAGTCTAGCAACACACCAATCAAAAAAAAAAAACACAAAATAATGATATTTTTTGATAAACAATTTCTTGACCGGCGATATGCGAAAAATTTCGAAAAAGTGACTTTTAAATTTTTTTCAGAAAAAAATCATAACAAACCTGTTTCCTAAGAACATTTCGAAGTACAAAATCGACTTACTGCCTCTAGAAACACAAAAAAAAAAATAAAAAAAAAATTTGAATTTTGAATTTTTTGAAAAATATCTTGACCGGCGATTTTCGAAAAAAATCGAAAAAGTGACTTTTTCACTTTTTCAGAAAAAATCATAAAACCTGTTTCCAAGAACATTTTCCGAAGTACAAAATCGACTGACTTCCCTAGAACACAACAAAAAAAACTAATAAAAAAAATCTGAATTTGAATTTTTGTGAAACATTTCATGAGCCGGCGGATATGCAAAATTTCAGAAAAGTCTTTTTTCACGTTTTCGCAGAAAAAATCAAAAACCCTGTTTATTTCCTCCAAGAACATTGCCGAAGTACGAAATCGACTGATTTCCTCGAGAAACACAAAAAAAAAAAAAAGATTTGGAATTTTTGCATTTTTTTGAGAAAATATCTTGACCGGAGTAAGAACGATTTATAGAAAAATTCAAAGTTACTTTTTCACTTTTCAGAAAAAAATCAATAAAACCTTGTTTTCCAAGAGCAATTTCTGCCGAATAACAAATCTGTATCTGACCTGCCTCTAGAAACAAAAAAAAAAAAAAAAAAAAAAAATTTGATCTGTTGAATTTTCTTGAACAATGATCTGACGGCATTTCGAATAAATTCGAAAAACTGACTTTATTCACTTTTTCAGAAAAAATCATAAACCCAAACCTGTGATTTTTTTCTGTCTTCGCAGCAGCAATTTCGCGGAAGTACATAAATCGACTGACTGTCCTCTAGATACAAAAAAAAAAAAAACAAAAATTGACTTTGACTTTTTGAAAAACTTCATTAGAGCCTCGTAAACCATCGATATGCGAAAAACCTTTCGAAAGTGTTTTTGGCACTTTTCAAGAAAACTCTATAAAACCCTGTTTCCAAAACATTTCCGAAGTACAAATCGACCTGACTGGCTCTAGAAACAAAAAAAAAAAAAACAAAAAAAAAAAATTTGAATTTTGAATTTTTTGAAAAATTTCTTGAACCGTCGATTTTCAATAAAATTCGAGGAGAAGGTGACTTTATTTCACTTATTCAGAAAAATCATAAAACCTGTTTTCCAAGAGGCTCGATATTTCCGAAGTAATACGAAATCGACTGACTGACCTCTCAAGAACACAAAAAATAACTAGAAAAAAATTTTGAATTTTGAATTTTTTGGAAAAAATTTCTTGGACCACAGCCGGCGATCTTCAGAGAAAAACTTCGAAAAAGTGACTTTCACTTTTTCGAAAAAATCAATAAAACCTGTGTGTTCCTATAGCGCATTCCGAAGTACAGCTAAATCTCAGACTGACTTCCTCTAGAAAACGCACAGAAAAAAAAAAAAATAAAAAAAAAATTGATATTTGATTTTTTTGAAAAATTTCATGCAGCAAAGGCGGGGCGGGCTATGCGGAAAAAGTTCGGAAAAGTGGACTTTTCCACTACTTTATTCAGAAAAATATCATAAAACCTTGTTGTGCACCAAGAACATTTCCGAAGTACGAAATCGACTTTTTTCCTCTAGAAACACAAAAAAATAAAAAAAAAATTGAATTTTGAATTTTGTTTGAAAATAGCTTACGGATACCACCCCATACAAGACGATTCGGCGAAACAATGCGAAAAGGGACCGGGGTGCACGGGGGCGAGAAAGAAAGCAGAAAACGCGAGGGTCCAAAGGGCAGTGTCCGAAGTAAACAAATCGACTGACTGCCGCTAGAAACACCAAAAAAAAAAAAAAAAAAAAAGCGGGAAGGCGGGGGGGGGGGGGGGAAAGGTGGGGAAAAATATCGGGGGGACCTGGCCCCCCATGGGGAAGAAATTGCGAAAAAGGGACGGGGGGGGGGGCACGGGGGCAGAAAAAAGCAGAAAACCCTGTTCCAAGAACAGTGAACCAGAAGGACGAAGCGGGGGGAGGACGGGACGGCCTCTAAAAGCACAAAAAAAAAAAAACAAGGGGAATTGGTGAATATGTGTGGAGAAGTGGCTGAGCCGGGGAGGGCGAAAAGGCGAAAAAGGGACGGGGCACCGGGTCGGCAGAAATAAGCAAAAACCCGGGGGCAAGGAGCAGTGCCACACCAGGCGAAGGAAGAATACGACGGGGGGGACGGCCTCGAGGAAACAAAAAAATAAAAAACAAAAAGGTGTAGGTGGAAGGTTGTGAAAATGGCCGGAGCGCAGACGATACGAAAAACGGCGAAAGGGACGGTGGCACAGGGGTCGAAAATAAGCAGAAACTCTGGGCGCAACAGCAGGGGCGCGAACGTACGACAAGCGACGGGGACTGGCCCGGCGAGAAACCGCAAAAAAAAATAAAAAAAAAAAAAAAAGGTGGAGGAAGGTGGGAAGTGGGTGACAACTGCGGGCAGGACGCAACCCGCAGATGCGAGCAATGGTCGAAAAAGTAGACGGGTGCCACGGGGGCCAAAAAAAGCAGAAACACGGCTGTTGCGGGGCACAGCGGGCGCGAAGGAGAAACCCAACAAAAAAAAAAAAAAAGTAATGTTGATTTTTTGAAAAAGCAGGACCAGCAAGAGGCACATTTCCGGAAAGGGACGGGTGCACGGTGCTGGCGCGAGAAAAAAGATAAACGCTGGTGCCACCAGGCATGGCAAAGGACAAAGGCGGACTGAGACTGCCGCGAGGACACACCAAAAAAACATAGTATTTTTTTGGGTGAATGGGGGAAGGGGGGGGAAAAATTGGTCGAAGGACCCTGAGCATAGGCGCGAAAAAAGCGAGCCAATTTCGAAAAGGGGACGGGGGCGGCACGGGTGGCAGGAAAGAATGCAGAAACCGGGGGCCAACAGCAGTGCCGATGACCAAAGCGACCGGAACGGCCGCGAGAACACGCAAAACAAAAAAACAAAACAAAACAAGGGGGACATTTGGAAGATGGGGGAGAATGCTTCAGGGACCGGCGAGTATGCAGGGGTCGAACAAAGGTCGGAAAAAGGGGGACGGTGCCAGCACGGGGGCAGCGAAAAAAGCAGAAAACACTGGAGGCCACAGCAGGGCACGAAGGAGGACCAAAGCGAGCAGGACCGGCACCGCGAGAAAACCCACCAAAAAAAAAAGAAAAAAAGGGGAGGGGGGGTGTTGTGTGAGGTTGAAAGGGGGGGAAACAGTGGCGGGTACGCGGCGAGGGCGACAAAGGCGGGAAAAAAAAGGGACGGGGTCACGGGGGCAGGAAATCAGCATACAACCTGTGGGGCCAACAACATGGTCCGAAGGACCAATCGACCGGGAGGGCTGCGTCTAGCAAACACAAACAAAAAGAAAAATAAATAAAACAGGGAATTGCGAGGGGGGGAAAAAGGAGCAGGACGCGGAGTGTCACTACTCCGAAAAGAAAACCGACAGATGATACCGCTAAACCGAGGTGTCGAAACAGGCGAAAAAGGACGGGGAACGGGGGCCACGGTGGGGCAGAAAAAAGCAGAAAACCGGGGGGGGCCAAGAGAGCGGGGCCCAAAAAAAAGGACCGAAAGCGACGGACAGGGCGCGCCGGAGAAACACACGAAAAAAAAAAAAAAAAAAGGGGGAGGGGGAAGGGGGGGGGGGAAAAAAGGGCGGGGGGGGGGAGGACGCGGGCGAGATGCGGCAAAAATTGCGAAAAGGGACGGGGTCCGGGCACTTTGCAAAAAAAGCAGAAAACCAGGGGGCCAACGAGCAGGGCCCGGGGAAGGACCAACAGCGACGGGGACGGCCGCGAAAACCCACAAACAAAAAAAAAAAAAAAAGGGGGGAAGGGGGGGAAGGGGTGGAGGGGGCAAAGAGGGCACGGACCGGATCGGCCTGACCAAGAGGCCGAAAAAGTGCGAAAAAGGGACGGTGGGCACAGGGGGGCAAAACAAGCACGAAAAGCAAAAAACCTGGGGCGCAACAGCAGGGCCGAATACGACAAGCCCCCGTACGGACGGGGCGGCCCTCGAGAAACGCACCGAAAAAACAAGCAAAAAAAAGGGCCTTTGGGAAGGATGAGGAAAAACAAAAGAGCTTGACCGGCGAAAGGTTTGGTTCGAAACAATGCGAAAAGGGACTGGTGGCCAGTGCTGCAGCAACAATCAGAAAACCTGTTTCAGAGCATGGGCCGATCCGAAATCGGACCGGGGGGGGGGGGGGGAGGGGGACTTCCTCTAGAAACACACAAAAAAAAATAATAAAAAAAGAGGGGGGGGGAGGGGGGAAAGGTGTGGGAAAAAGGGGCAGGGACGCGGCCCGGGATATGGGCGAAAAAGTGCGAAAAAGGGACGGGGGCACGGGGGCCAGGAAAAAAAGCCAGAAAACCGGGTGGCCAAGAGCAGGGGCCGAAGGGACCAAGCGACGGACAGCCTCGAGAAACTAAAAAAAAAAAAAAAAAAAAAGGGAAGGGGGGAAGGGGGGGAGGGGGGGAAAAGGCAAGACCGCGAGGAGAGCAAAAAGGGCGAAAAAGGGACGAGGGGCACGTGGGTCAGAAAAAAGCAGAAAACCGGGTTTGTCCAACAGCAGGGCCGAAGGACCAAAGCGACGGACGGCCGCGAGAACACACAAAAAAAAAAGAAAAAAAAGGGGAAGGGGGGAGATGGAAAAAGGGCAGGACGCGGCGGGCGAGGCGACAAAGGCGAAAAAGGGACGGTTGCCGATCTTGGGGCAGAAAAAAAGCAGAAAACCGGGTGTCCCAACAGCAGTGGCCGAGGACGCCAAAAGCGACGGACCGGCCGCGAGAAACACAAAACAAAAAGAAAAGAAGAAGAAAAGTTGGGAGGGAAGTGGGTGCGGGGGAAAAAGTGCAAGACCCGGCGATATGGCACCAAAGGTTCGAAAAACGGTGACTTTTTCACGGGGCAGAAAAAAGCAGAACAACCCTGTGTCCAACAGCAATGGGCCGGAAAAGGGACCAAGCGGACGGACGGGCCGCGAGAAACACCAAAAAAAAAAAAAAAAAAACAAAATGGGGGATGGGGGAAGGTGGGTGAAAAAGGTCATACCGCGAGACGGCGCGCAAGGGCGGAAAATTCGGGGAAAAAGGGAGACGGGGGGCACGGGGCAGAAAAAAGCAGAAAACTGGGCCAAGAGCAGGGCCGAAGGTACGCAAAGCGACTGACGGCCGCTAGAAACACACTAAAAAAAAAAAAAAAAAATGGGGAAGGGGAAGCGGAGGGGGAAAAATGGCGGGACCGGCGAGAGCGAAAAAGGTCGAAAAGGGGGACGGGCACTGGGGCAGAAAAAGCATCAAAACCGGGGGCCATACCAGGCCGAAAGGGACCAATCGCGACGGACGGCCGCGAGAACACCAAAAAAAAAAAAAAAAAAAGGAAGGGAAGGGGGAAGGGGGGGGAAAAAGGGCGGGACCGTCGAGGGGCGAAAAAGGGGCGAAAAAGGGACGGGACACGCGAGCAGAAAAAAAAGCAGAAACCGGGGTGGCCAAGAGCAGTGGCCGAGGGACCAAAGCGGGGGACGGCCGCGAGAACACAAAAAAAAAAAAAAAAAAAAAAGGGGGAAGGGGAAGGGGGGGAAAAGGGCGGGACCGGGCGGAGAGCGACAAGGGCGAAAAAGGGACGGGTTCACGGTGTAGAAAAAAGCATAAAACGGGGGGGCCAACAGCAGGGCCGAAGGACCAAAGCGGACGGACGGCCTCTAGAAACACCAAAACAAAAAAAAATCAAAAAAAGGTTTGGGGAAGTGGAAGTGGGTGGGGGAAAAAGGGCCATGACCGCCGAGAGGCACAAAGTTTGCGAAAAGGGACGTTGGCACGGGGGCCAGAAAAAAATCAGAAACCTGGTGGGATTCCACGACAGCAGGCCGAAGGGACCAATCGACGGGGAGGACGGGCCGCGAGAACACAGCCACAGAAAAAAAAAAAAAAAATGGGGGAAAAACTTGGGAAGGGGGGGGGGGGGAAAAAGGGCACAGACCAGTGACCCGAGATCGACAAAGGTGGGAAAAAGGGACGTGACTTGGTCACTTTTGTCAGAAAAAAGCATAAAACCGTGTGGCCAAGAGCAGGGTCCGAAGGAACCAAATCGACTGACTGCCGTGCCCCCCCGCATTACGACAAAACACAAAAAAAAAAAAAAAAAAAAAGTGGGAATGTGGGAAGGGGGTGGGACAAAGGGTCGGGACGCGGCGATATGGCGAAAAAGGTCGAAAAAAGGGACGGGTGCACGTGGTAGCAGACAAAAAGTCAGAAA
The DNA here is from genome assembly GCF_034702125.1 of Engraulis encrasicolus. Taxonomy (NCBI): domain Eukaryota; kingdom Metazoa; phylum Chordata; class Actinopteri; order Clupeiformes; family Engraulidae; genus Engraulis; species Engraulis encrasicolus. The sequence goes on from NW_026946023.1 coordinate 15,758, forward strand.
ACCTGTTGGTGTGGCCAACGAGCAGGTCCGAGGACCAAAGCGGACGGGGACGGCCTCGATAGAACAACACACCCAAAAAAAAAAAAAAAAAAGGGGTGAGGGTGGAAGGGTGGTGGGGAGGGGGGGGAATATGTGGGCAGGGACCGCGAAGATGCGAAAAGGGTTCGAAAAAGTGGACGGGTCACGGGGGCAGAAAAGCAAGCAGAAAACCTTTTCCAAACAGGGCATGGCCGAAGGACCACAAGCGGACTGGGGACAGGCCCGCTAGAACCACAAAAAAAAAAGTTAAAAAAAAGAGGGGGGAATGTGGGGAAGGTGTGGGGGGGGGGGGAAAAACGTGCAGTTGACCGGCGAGAGGCGAAAAAGTGCGGGCGAAAAAGTGACGGTTGGTCACGGGGGCAGAAAAAATCATAAAACCGGGGGCCAAAGTACAGGGCCGAAGGACCAAAGCGACGGACGCCCGCTAGAAGACACAAAAAAAAACAAAAAAAAAAAAAGTGGGGAAGGTGGGGGCAGTTGGGGGTGGAAAAAGGGGCAGGACCGGCGTAGAGGCGAACAAGGGCGGGAAAAAAGTGACGGTTTTCAGGGCATTGGGGAAGAAAAAGTGGGCAGAAAACCGGTTGTGCCAACAGCAGGGCCGAAGGACCGAAAATCGACGTGCCGGCCTCTAGAAACACAAACAAAAAAAAAAAAAAGTGGAAAAATTTGGGAATTGGAAGTGGGGGGGAAAAAGGGCAAGACCGGCGGAGGCCGCACAAGGGGCGAAAACGTGACGGGTGGTCCACGGTGGCAGAAAAAAATCATAAAACCGGTGTGCCAACAAGCAGGGCCCGATGTACCAAATCGCTGGACGGCGGCCTCTATAAGAACACAACCAAAAAAAAAAAAAAAAGAAACAGTGGGAAACTAAGTGGGAATGGGGGTGTGGGAAGTGTGGGGCACCAAAAAGGTTCAAGACCGGCGAGCTGCGAACAAGTCGAAAAGGGACGGGGGCACGGGGTCAAGAAAAAAATCAGAAAACCCGGGGTTGCCCAAGACAAGGCAGTTGCGCGAAGTACCAAATCGACTGACTGCCTCTAGAAACACAAAAAAAAAAATAAAAAAAAATTTGAATTTGGAATTTTTTGAAAAATTTCATGACCGGCGATATGCGAACAAACTTTTTCGATAAAGTGACTTTTTTCACTTTTTTCAGAAACATCAATAAAACCTGATTTTCCAACAGACTTTCCTGAGTACCAAATCGACTGACTGCCTCTAAAAAACACAAAAAAAAAAAAAAAAAAATGTTGAATTTGGAACTTTTTGAAAAATGCAGACCGCGATAAGGCGACAAATTTCGAAAAAGTGACTTTTTCACTTTTTCAGAAAAAATCAGAAAAACCTGTTTCCAACAGCATTTCCGAAGTACAAAATCGACTGACTGCCTCTAGAAACACACAAAAAAAACAAAAACAAAAAATTTTGAATTTGGAATTTTTTTAAAAATTTCAGGAACACGTTGCGAAATTCGAAAAAGGACGTTTCACTGGGCAGAAAACAGAAACCTGTTTCCAGAACATTTCCCGAAGTACGAATCGAACTGACTGCCTCTAGAAATACACAAAAAAAAAAAAAAAAAAATTGAATTTTGAATTTTTTGAAAAATATCGTGAACGCGATTTTCGAAAAGGCGAAAAGGGACTGGTGCACTTTGTCAGAAAACATCATAACCTGGGGGCCAAGAGAAGTTCCGATACGAAATCGACTGCTGCCTCTAGAAACACAAAAAAAACAAAAAAACAAAAAAAAAGTTGAATTTTTTGGAAAAGATGTTCGTGACCGGCGATGTTCCGAAAATTCGAAAAATGACTTTTTTCACGTTTTTCAGAAAAATCATAAACCTGGTTCAGAGCATTTCCGAGTACGAAAGCGACTGCTGCCTCTAAAACACCCCAACACAAAAAACAAAAAAAAAAAACAATTGATTTTGATTGTTGAAAAATTTCATGACCGCGTATCGAAAATTTTGAAACAGTGACTTTCACTTTTTCAGAAAAATTCATAAAACCTGTCCAAGACGTTCGAGTACGAAATCGGACTTTACTGCCCTAGAAACGCAAAAAAAAAAAAAAAAAGGGGAAGGTTGAATTTTTTGAAAAGTGCTTGACGCGAGAGCGAAAAATGTCGAAAAAGTGACTTTTTCACTTTTTCAGAAAAAATCATAAAACCTGTTTCCAAGAACATTTCCGAAGTACGAAATCGACTGACTGCCTCTAGAAACACACAAAAAAAAAAAAAAAAAATTTGAATTTCGAATTTTTTGAAAAATGTCTTGACCGGCGATATGCGAAAAAATTCGAAAAAGTGACTTTTTCACTTTTTCAGAAAAAATCATAAAACCTGTTTCCAAGAGCATGGCCGAAATGCGAAATCGGCTGACTTCCTCTAGAAACACACAAAAAAAAATAATAAAAAAAATTTGAATTTTGAATTTTTTGAAAAATTTCTTGACCCCGGCGATTTTCGAAAATTTTCGAAAAAGTGACTTTTTCACTTTTTCAGCATTTCCGAATTACCAAATCGACTGACTGCCTCTAGAAACACGAAAAAAATCAAAAAAAATATTTTTTGAATTTTGAATTTTTTTGAAAGAAATTGCTTGACCGGACGATATGCAAAAATGTCTAAATAACGTGACTTTTTCACTTTTTCCAAAAAACATAAAACCATGTTTCAATAACATTTCCGAAGTACGAATCGACTGACCCCTCTAGAAACAAAAAAAAAAAAAAAGGGGAAGTGTGAATGGGTGTGAAGAAGAGTGCGACCGGCGATAGCAAAAAGTGTCTAAAAGGGACTTGTTCACGTTTCAGAAAAAATCATAAACCGGGTGCAAAACATTGCCAGGTCCAAAATCGACTGATTTCCTCTAGAAACACAAAAAAAAAAAAAAAAAAAAAAAAAGGGAGGTGAATTTTTGGAAAAATTTCTGGACGCGTGGCGAAAGGGCGAAAAAGTGACTTTTGCCACTTTGTATCATAAAAGTCATAAAACCTGTTCCCAAAAACGGCCGAGGACACTCGACTNACTGCCTCTAGAACAAAAAACAAACAAAATTGTGATTTTGAATTTTTTGAAAATTTCTTGACCGCGATACGAAAGGTCGAAAAGTGCTTTTTTCACTTTTCAGAAAAAATCATAAAACCTGTTTCCAAAACAGTACGAATTACGAAATCGACTGACTGCCTCTAGAAACACAAAAAAAAAAAAAAAAACATTTTGATTTTAGAATTTTTGAAAAATGCTTGGACCGGCGCTTTTCGCAAAAGGCGAAAAAGTGACTTTTTCACGTTGTCGAAAAGAGCATAAACTGTTGCCAAAGAGCATTTCCGAGTACGAAATTCGACTGACGTCCGCGCGAAACACACAAAAAAGACGAAAAAAAAATGGAATTTGGATGGTGTTGGAAAATCATGACCGCGATATGCGAAAATTTGCGAAAAAGTGACTTTTACACTTTTTCAGAAAAAATCAGAAAACCTGTTTCCAAGAACAGTTCCGAAGGACAAATCGACGGCGCCGCGAAAACACAAAAAAAAAAAAAAAAATTGAATGGGAGGAGGGGAAAAAGCTGGACCGGCGAGTGGCGAAAAAATGCGAAAAGTGCCTTTTTCACTGGTTCAGAAAAATAAAAACCTTGGCCAAGAGCAAGGCCGATCCGACTCGACGGACTGCCTCGAGAACACACAAAAAAAAAAAAAAAAAAAAATTGAATTTGGAAGGTGGTGAAAAAGGCGGGACCGGCAGGTTCGAAAAAGGCGAAAAAGGATCGGGGGGGCACGGGGGGCAGAAAAAGCAGACAACCGGGGCCAAAGCAGTGCCGAATTAAACGAAATCGACGGACGGCCCGAGAAACACAAAAAAAAAAAAAAAAAAGGGAAGGGGAAGGGGGGAAAAGTGCAGGACCGCAGCAGGCCAAAAAGTGGAAAAGGACTGGCACGGGGGCAGAACAAGCGCAGAAACCGGGGGGCCAAACAGGGCCAAGGGAAAAGCGGCGACGCCTCTAAAACAAAAAAAAAAAAAAAAAAAGGAAGGGAAAGGGGGGAAAATTGCGTGGACGCGCGGATATAGGCGAAAAAGGCGAAAAGGGCGGGTGGCACGGGTTCAGAAAAAATCAGAACCTGGGCCAAACAGGGCCGAAGACGAAAGCGACGACTCCCCGAGAAACACCAAAAAAAAAAAACACGGGAAGGGGGAGGGGGGGGAAAAAAAGATCTTGACCCGAGTAGAGCACGAAAAAAGCGAAAAGGACACGGGGGCACAACTGCAGAGATGCAGAACAACAAAACATCATCCAAAACCGTGCCAGGAGCAGGGCGAAGAAAGGGCGGACTGCCTCGATAACCACAAAAAAAAAATAAGAAAAAAAAAATGAGTGGGGAAGGGGGGGAAAAAAGGGCTTGACCGGGGATGTTGCGAAAAAGTCGGAAAAAGGGACTTGGCACGGTGTGGCAGAAAAAAGCACAACGGGGGGCCCAACAGCAAGTTCCGAAAAAAAAATTCCACTAATTACACAGCGCGGACGCCCGAAAACAAAGAAAAAGCAAAAACATACATTGTTCGAAAGGGGGAATTGGCGGGAAAAATGGCTGGACCGCGAGAGCGAAAAAAATGGACGAAAAAGTGGAACTGTGGCACGGGGGCAAAAAACAAAACCGGGTGCCAAACATTGCCGAAGGACGAAAGCGACTGACGTCCCGCGAAAACCACAAAAAAAAAAAAAAAAAAAAAAGTGAATTTTGGAAGGTGGTGGGAAAAAGGCGGGGACCGGCGATGGGCGAAAAAGGTCGAAAAAGGACCGGTGTTCACGGGTTCATAAAAATCACTAAACCCTTTTCCAAGAACCATTTCCCGACGTACGGAATCGACTGACTGCGCTAGAAAAAAAAAAAAAAAAAAAAAAATTTTGAATTTTGAATTTTTTGAAAAATTTAAAAAGTGACTTTTTCACTTTTTCAGAAAAAATCATAAAACATGTTTCCAAGACCATTTCCGAAGTACCAAATCGAATGACTGCCTCTAGAAACACAAAAAAAAAAAAAAAAAAAAATTGAATTTTTTGAAAAATTTCTTGACCGGCGATATGCGAAAAATTTCGAAAAAGTGACTTTTTCACTTTATCAGAAAAAATCATAAAACCTGTTTCCAACAGCATTTCCGAAGTACCAAATCGACTGACTGCCTCTAGAAACACCAAAAAAAATAAAAAAAAAATTTTGAATATTGAATTTTTTGAAAAATTCTGCCCGGGCGATTCGAAAAATTCGAAAAAGTACTTTTCACTTTCAGAAAAAATCATAAAACCTTTTTCCCAAAGAAATTTCCGAAGTACCAAATCGAATGACTGCCTCTAGAAACACAAAAATAACAAAAACAAAATATTTTTCTGAATTTTGAATTTTTGAAAAAATTCATGACCGGCGATTTCGAAAGAATTCGAAAAAGTGACTTTTCAGTCAGAAAAAATCATAAAACCTGTTTCCAAGAACATTTCCGAAGTACGAAATCGACTGACTGCCTCTAAAAACACAAAAAAAAAAAAAATAAAAAATTGAATTTGAATTTTTTGAAAATTTCTTGGCCGGGCGATTTCGAAAATTTCAAAAAAGTGACTTTTCATTTTCAGAAAAATCCAAAACCGTTTCCAACAGCATTTCCGAAATACCAAATCGACTGACTGCCTCTAGAAACCAAAAAAAAAAAAAAAAATTTTTTTTTGAATTTTGAATTTTTACGAAAAATTTCATAACCGGCGATATGCGAAAAATTTCGAAAAAGTGACTTTTTCACTTTTTCAGAAAAAATCATAAAACCTGTTTCCAAGAACATTTCCGAAGTACGAAATCGACTGACTGCCTCTAGAAACACAAAAAAAAAAAAAAAAAAAAAATTTGAATTTTGAATTTTTTGAAAAATTTCTTGACCGGCGATTTTCGAAAAATTTCGAAAAAGTGACTTTTTCACTTTTTCAGAAAAAATCACAAAACCTGTTTCCAAGAACATTTCCGAAGTACGAAATCCTGACTCCTCAGAAAAAAAAAAATAAAAAAAAAAATTTTTGAATTTGAATTTTTTGAAAAATTTGTTGACCGGGGGTTCAAAATTTTCGAAAAATGACTTTTTCCCCTTTTTTCAAAAAAAAAAAAAACCTTTTCCAAGCTTTCCCGAAGAAAAATCGATGATTCCCTAAAACAAAAAAAAAAAAAAAAAAAAAAAAATTTTTTTTGAATTTTTGAAAATTTTCTTGCCGCGTTTTTCGAAAATTCAAAAAATGACTTTCACTTTTTCAAAAAAAACAAACCTGTTTCCAACAGCATTTCCGAAGTACAAAATCGACTGACTGCCTCTAAAAACACCAAAAAAAAAAAAAAAAATTTTTTTGAATTTTGAATTTTTTAAAAAATTTCATGACCGCG
>NW_026946024.1:2500-15000 GCF_034702125.1 Engraulis encrasicolus
CTAATTTGTACATAGCCTTCCCAAGCATCTCTCAGCTCTAAAGGAAGCTCTGCTCTCAAACAAGAGGGATGATGATGATGAAGATGAAGAAGAAGAAAAAAAGAAAGTCTTATCTATATATTTGCTGTGAAGGCGGAAGCCGCAAAGTAGCTTTTTTATGAAGAAGAAAAAAAACTGTGTGTATATATTTATATAAAAAAAGATGATTTGGTGTTTCTAATTGGCGTGTCAAGGAGACGGTTGAATAATATATCCAGTAATGTGACTAGCGTGTCAGCTGCATCCAACAATAACGCTCTTAATTACGTAACACAAAAAATGTTTTAAAGTGTAGTTTGTAAGTATGGACTGAGTAACTTTTGTCCAGTTTATTAAAATAATCGTCGATCGATTGTGACGTTTTTGCTATCGTAAATCATGGGAGTGTATTTCTTTAAATTCTTCTGCTTTTTTATAATTGATATTCCCGCACAGTTACGCTTGCCATGCAGAACTAGCTTAACGTATGAGGTAAGAGTACCTCTGAAGAGCACAAGTAACCCTAGGAGCTAAACCTTCATCCTATCATGTCACCTGTTTTTCATGATGTCATAAAGGCCGACATTAGGTAGTATTCTAATTCCATTATTATGTCATCATGGCAGATATTTCTTTTTCTTTAATCTGAACATTGTGATTTTTTTTATCTATTATGTAGGCTAGTCTTTTAACAGAACTGTGGTGAAACTCCTATTATCTTTTCTCCTGTCGTCCAGTGTAAACATACAGTAATATACTGCAAGGTTGTTTTTTATTGGTGGTTGTCATGGTACCTTGAGATGGATAGTCCTATATATATATGTTATTGCCAAGGCAGAAATGCATTGTGGGTATGTGAGTGAGCCAGACAATCGTCTCTCGAGCTTGTGTGAGGCAGGCCTCTCCTCATTTAGGCCCCACGGGGGAGCTTAGTCTGTGTCCTGCTAAGATTCTGTGAGAGTGGAAGAGAGGGAAGGAAGGAGAGAACGTGTAGAGAGAGGGAGGGAAACGAGGAAGGGAAAGGAGGATGTCGAAGCTGATCTGCTTATTTCTGCTTGGGGGTTCCACATTCCACTCTGCTTACTTTGGCTTTCGCTCTTGTTTCCCTCTTCTTCTCTTCTGTTACCTCTTTTTGTCGTCCTCTGCCTGCATGTGAGGTACTCTGTTGAATTTTAACATAGTATGTTTCATTTTCTTGTCTTTGAATGGTCCACAGAAACTAAACAGCACAAATAGAACAGCGCACAGTTACAAAAGCACAATCGTACTTTACAAACTGTTTTTTTCTACTTGTATGTCAATGAGATGACACCCTGGAAGGAGTCAGTCTTGTTTATAATCCCTTGTAATTTCACTCCCACCAAACTACCTAACACTGGCAGGTCTTTGCTGCCCCATCGTTAATGAGATTAGCATTGCTCTACAATTTATACATTTTTAACAGGTTTGTGTCCTCCTGAGTGGCTATTTCCTGAATGCCTGTACTGGGAGAGGTCTGGCTCTACAGTAGGTCCTGCAATGCCCATTGCTTCTCTGCTTCTCAGATTCTCACACCAGGGGGCTATACTACAAAGCTGGCTCATGTTGTTAAGAAAATGAGGACTCCAGGCTCTTCTATTAGACGATTTACCTCTTAACTTAACCTGGTTTACTCCTGAACCAGCTTTGTAGTATAGGCCCCACTGCAATGCCCAGACACAACACCCTTCTCTGCTTTCTCAGATTCTCACACCAGGCTTACCAGACTGAAATGTTGGGGAAGCCTGGCTTGGCTCTGGGTGTTCTAGATATACCTGACCACTAAAACTCTGCCCTCTACTGCTAAGACTGCTTACCTGACCTCTACACATGCCCGAGTCTGAGGTTCAGACCGTCATAGCCCAGAGGTTTAAGAGGGAAGACAGAAACAGCTCACACCTTCCCTTCCCAGGGGCCTATACTAAGAAGCTGGTTCAGGAGTAAACCAGGCTAAGTCAAGAGGTAAATCATCTAATACAAGAGCCTGGAGTCCTCGCTCTCACTGCAATTCAGTGAAAGGGTTTTTTGACCATTCTACTCCCTAATGAAAAGGGGCAATGTTTTGAGTGCAGGCTAAGTCCCTTTTGGTTGTTATAGTGTTGAAGTCTACTGCTGCTGCTGTTGCTGCTGTTGCTGCTTCTGCCCAGATAGTCTGGGCCTCCTCATCTTGACAAATAAAACTGTGTGGTGTGGGGAGGATGATGATGGCGGTTGAGGGATCTGTGGTGCCAATAGTTTCTACACGGAGTGGCAGACCACAAATGTGTACTGTACAGCAAGTGGGGGACTGGGTTCATAGGGACCTGGTTTTGATGTCCATCCTTAAGTCATCATCTCCCCTCAAATCCTAGTCTTCATCTTCACTGTCCTGGCTCTTGACAGGCACAGCAAAAATAGAAACCATTGTAAACTCAACTCGCACCCCTTGTAAGTGCCTATTGGTTGTAAGAGCGTACGTTAGTATCCGTGTGGAAAGGTACTGTAGGACAAGTGGACACTGCAGTTCAGTGGCAAGAAGGGAAGGGTTTCGAGGTTCATGATTCAGCAAAGCTAGTAGATCAGGGGTGTCAAACTCAAATCTGGAAATATGAGTCGAAGTCGTAGGCCAAACTCAATATTTTTAAAATAAAGGGCAAAAATGATGCGTGTATGGACTTAAAATAATGTGGGCAGACTGCAATACATATTTCAAATGATGTTGCAGGCCGAAAAAAATGACCAAGAGGGCCAGGTTTGGCCCCCGGGCCTGAGTTTGACATCCCTGTAGTAGATGATGTGGCTTGTAACCGTTGGCAACCTACTAAGTTGCTAAGTGGTTAGCAACTACACTGTCGAGAAACAGTGTCCTGGTCGGCAAGCGTCCTTTCATTTGGGGTTCCTGGGGCCCGTAGAGAGCATGTGGTTTTTTTTGTAAACGTGTGTATCAATCTTTACAAACTGCGTATGCGTTTGGTGTATGCTTGATGACTTGCATTGATCCGATATGGTGTGTTAGCATCCCGTGGTGGTTGTTTGTTTGTGTATATTAGTGTGAATTTTAAACGTCCAAACAGATTAGCGTTACCTCACTTCTTGCTTTTTCCTGATCTGTCTTTTTTCCCGTGCACTGTCAGCGATTCATTGTTCTGTTGCCCTGTCGAGATTTGTCTTCCTCTCTGCCTACCTGTGTCTTCTGTCTGTCTGTCTGCCATAGTTAGCGGCCATCGTTGTCAACTCATGACATGTGACTGGTCAGTCATGCTCTCTCTCTCTCTCTCTCTCTCTCTCTCTCTCTCTCTCTCTCTTTCTCTGTCTCTCTCTCGCTCTCGCTCTCGCTGTCTTTCTGTCTCCCGATCTCGATCGTTCTCTGTCTGCCTGAACGTGGTAATAGTGTGACTGTCACATAGGCTGTTTTCAGGCTGACCAGAATAGTTGCCGTTCCTGTTCCTGCACCAGTTTCGTTTGGAACCAAAAGTGATAACAGTGAAGAACTTGCGTTCATACAACTTCATACAACTTGCGTTCATATAACTTGCGTTCATACCGTGTTGATCGCGTGTTACCTGGATAAATCTGCTGATGCCTGCATTGTTGTCACGTTTTGCAGAGCTTGGCATCACAAACCAACTTTCTGGTTCCTGGATGTTCAGATTTTCAGGCACGAATACGTCCGTTGGTTTTAAAATAGGTGTGGGAACAGGCCCCAGCACGGTTCTGTGTCATCCTGAACATGCTTATATAGGCCACTGCTAGAGCCCCAATTGGTCGGTCTGCCTGCCTCTCTCTCCACAGAGTTTTCGAGTCATGTGCTGTATCTCAAATGGAGCACTTGTGCTCTTCAGTGTTCGTGTTTCAGTGCGTATGGCGTATTAATCACGCACTGAAACATAGTGCCGAAGTGCACAAGTGCTCCATCTGAGACAGCAATGGTCTTGGCTCGACCAGTCTGCCTGTCTGTCTACAGAAAGGTCCAATCGCGACCTGGCCTCTTCAGTTTGTTACTATGATGTCTTTCGATTGCTAGGGTCATGGGGGAACAACACACATCATGCAGGGTTTTTTGTGTGTGTGTATATATAATGTACGTACATAATGTGTTTGCAGTCACTCTGCTCGGTGCCTCTGTATGTGTGTGAGAGTCTGTGTTTGGATGTTGGTGTGTTTCTGGGAGTATGTTTTTATGTGTGCGTGAAACTGCGTTTTACTTCCTCACTCTTGTCGAAGCATTAAGGTTTAGCTACACCGCTAGCTAAAGCGTAAGGTTTAGCTACATCGCTAGCTAAGGCACTTGAGTAATTCAGCGGCGCTGCATTTATTGTTGTTGTTATTAATTAAACTGTTTGCATTTTCATTTGTCACTAGTGCTGCCATTTTTAATATTGTCATTTCCTGTATTGATACTTCTAGATGGATGTTTTATCACCTGTAAGACACATTAAAATACTGTCTTGTTTTTGTTTTGCAAGCACCAAAGGAAGTAAACTTCTTACTGTTACAGCTGAAAACGTTGTGATGACTCCGTCTTTGTATGTTGTATCCACGTTATTTCCACGCCCACTGACCCCGTCCGTGTTAATGGTTTTTTTTTGTATCACAGGATTTCAGGTCTTCTCGTTCCTCTTAGGCTGCCCATATCCCTTCTGAATAATTTGGTACAAGTAACCAGTATTGCCAGATTGGGCGGTGCCGGTTTCCCACCCTATGGGGCTGCTCAGGATGGCCGCCTTAGGGTAAAATGACATTTGGGCGGGGGATTTTGCAGATTTTTGGCTATAGAAATCAATATAATTTAGTTCTAATTATGCGGGATTTAGTGCTTCCAAGCGGGTTTTGAAAATTTTTTGGCCTGGAAATCGACAGTCCCATCTGGCAACCCTGCAAGCAAAAGCTGCTGCTACCCGCTGACCATAGGGGTGGGTGTCACAAAATGGACGGACAAGAAGTGTAGAGCTATGTATTTTACTGAAGGAGCTTATCACAATACATGTTATGCATTCCTGAACTGAATCTTCATCTCCCTTGACTGACATTCGTATGACGTATCATAATAGTATTGACCTGAGACCTTATCAAAATAAAAGCTACGTCTCATCACAGTGGGGTTGGAGGAACTGACCACTATTTTTCTGTTTGTGTCACTCCATGACATTGCAAACAGTAATTTGTTTGTAGTGTTAATTAAACCCTTGGAGAGTCTACTTCTGGACTCTTCTAGTTGGCTCAACTTCCTGAGTGTTGGGTTAACACTGCCAAATTTACTGTGTATAGGCCTATACCAGGTACGGTTATCTCAACGCACAGTGAATATGCTACAGGAACAGTTTTCTCCAAAACATTATAGAGTTGTATGCCTTGCTCTAGCCTGATTACTAACCCCTCACACTAGCAACTTGGAAGGGATGATTTATTTTTATTTTTATTTTTTTTGGACCGGAGCTTACATAGGTCAAGGCTAGGGTAGTCTTGCCCAAAGAAAGTCGACACAGAAGAACAATCCTCTCGGGGGGGAAATGCATTGGCCACAGTGTAGCACGGGGGCGTTGCCTGAGGACACGAGTGGATGGAAAATTAACTCTCTTGCGCATGGTCATTGGTCAGTGGGTGCGATGGATACAATTTCCGTACTCCGTACTATGTGCCGAAAGAGGATATTTGGTTGTCAGTGTTCAGTTTGTGGCCAAATTAACCTCAGCTGTTGGTCAGCAATAATTGCTAGGGGTAATTAAGGACAGCTGACAAACATTCAGGCTGTCCTATGACCTGTTCCACAGTCCGACCCTCGCAGAAGTGGTATTGCATGCTTCCCTGATGCTTCCAATACTGACCATAGAAGAACAACATTTCCGTACTCCCCTCGCCATCATGTCGTACTACGCTGTTATGACGTCAGTAAGCCCTCCTGTCTCTACTCTCCTTGGTCTTGCCCTAACTCCGAACTTTAGCTATGGATGTGGGTGCAGCAGAATGCCTGATATTTCCACCACCCCACCCCATCCACATTTTCTTACTAGGCCTAATGCAGTATGGAAACTGAAACTGATAGTGTATACTCCCTAGGCCAGATCCCTACTGATTTAGGAACAGCTGTGGAGGCTGTCTGAGTCATCAAGGACCCCCAGCTACTCAGTTTTCCGCTTTTGAATCTCCATCTGAAGGAATGAGCTTACTGTTATTGTCAGGCTACTTAATCAACACAAACACACTATTTCACTTTGGAATCCACATACAATGTGTAGGCTATGTGTTCTTGGTAGCTTCATAAACAATTTATATAGCCAGACTCACTTCATAGCATCAGAAGCAAATCCCTTCAAGGCCACCCTTGATACAGTATGTGACACAGAAATGTACATCTTGAAGGCATAAACTAGGTCTTGAGAAATGTACATCTTCAAGGCATAAAGGTCCTCAGAAATGTAAATTTTCAAGGCATAAACTAGGTCCTCAGAAATGAAAATTTTCAAGGCATAAATTAGGTCCTCAGAAATTTACATTTTCAAGGCATAAAATAGGTCTTCAGAAATGTATATCTTCAAGGCATAGGTCTTCAGAAATGTGTATCTTCAAGGCATAAACTAGGTCTTCAGAAATGTGTATCTTCAAGGCATAGGTCTTCAGAAATGTGTATCTTCAAGGCATAAACTAGGTCTTCAGAAATGTGTATCTTTAAGACATAAACTAGGTCTTCAGAAATGTACTATATCTTCAAGGTACATAGGTCTTCAGAAATGTGTGTCTTCAAGGCATAAATAAACTAGGTCTTCAGAAATGTATATCATGGCATAAACTAGGTCTTCAGAAATGTACATCTTCAAGCCATAATCTAGGTCCTCAGAAATGTACATCTTCAAGGCATAAACTAGGTCCTCAGAAATGTGAATCTTCAAGGCATAAACTAGGTCTTCAGAAATGTACATCTTCAAGGCATAAACTAGGTCTTCTGGCTCAGCCCTTTGCTTTTTTTCCCCATGTTGTATCCGTCTGTCGGGATGATCATGTTACACAAATACAACTCAGCACAGCACAGCACAACCTCATCCCTCTTAATATTTAATTCCAAAGCCAAAGCTGCTGTCTGCTTCCTGATTTTGAATACAATATTTTGCTTTACAGATTACACTGTGCAGGAAATGGTCAAAAAAGGTACTGCAACTATGCTGCTCATCGAAACTGGGTTGCCTTTTCATGAAAGTTTACTAGTAGGCCTAATAAACTAATATTTTCTAGTATGGCCAAAGTACAGTCATTTTTGCAGCTAAAAATGGCTATTTCTGGAAATTCAAAATGGCGGACCATGGAGAAGATCCCCATTTTCACGTAGGCCTATGAAAAGAGCAATTTTTCCACTCATAATGAATTCTTGGAATTGGATGGTGGAGGTAAGTAAGTATTCATGAAAAAGGTAACATTAGTGAATGGGTAGCATGAATTCTGGAAATAAACAACTTAAAATCTTGCACAGTGTACCTTTAAAGAGTTCAGGAAATAGACAGAGATTGTGACGTAGGCTCTTGCTGCCGAAACATCTGTCTGACCCTGCAATGTTTGAATAAAAAGAAAAGAATAAGAAAGAAGAAAAAACTGAGTGCGATCCATTCCCTAACTACTTGATTTTGTATAAAAGCAATATGCTCAAGGGCCTTATATGACCTGATATGCCAATTATCAACACAAACTCACAATACTACTAACAATAATTTGCCACAAAGATATTTTGCATAATTAGCCTACTTTTCCAGCTGACTGGTTTCATGGTTGCGCCCAATCTGGCATCAGTGGCCTGCAGTGCATCTTGGGGGCATTAACCACTTAGCGCCGCCTCAGAGTCAATGTTATAATCATACTGTCACCAAAATTGTAACGACTATGTCTTAATCTGTTACTTAAGGCTCTCGGTACTGTCATAGCAATGTTGTTATAATGTAGTTGAGTATTTTCAGCAAATAGTGCATAGGCCCACCGGCGACCCCATATGCAGTAAGCACTTCCTCATTTGTGTTCCTTTTTGAACATGCTACTTTGTCAACACAGCCCATTAACTATTTAACTACTAAAATGTCAAAGATGTAATAATTCAGCTAACCTTCATAATTAAGATGGATGCTGCATGGTGGCTCTTAATGTGCCACAGAAATGCACTGGTAGGTGGTACGATATCATCAGTGCTGAAACTTGTTCTTGATCATGCTACTTTGTCAATACAACATTATTTAACTACTGAGATGTCAAAGATGTCTTCAGCTTTTCAAATTAATTTAGCCATCACCTTCATAACAATATGGCACAGAAATGTACTTTACTGTAGGCCTAGATCTTCAATGCAGAAACTTGTACTTAATCATGCTACTTTATCAATACAACTTTATTAAGTGGGCTATTTCAACTATTGAGATGCCAAAGATGTCTTCATCTTTTCAAACTAATTTAGCTATATCTCCCTCATAACCTCCATGCAGGATGCTGCTTCGACAGTGGCTGCTCCCAAAGTGGCACTGATGCAAGTGGAGTACAGTACAGTATAGCACATCTTCAAGGCGTGAAGTAGGACTCCTGGGTCGAACCCTTCTCTTGCCATCTAGGCTACTAAAAATAGCTTGGCGTGCCACAGAGAGGCCTGCGGGAGGCGGAGAGTGGAGCAGGGCCTTCAGCATCCTCAGAGTCCTAAACATGGTTTTTTTGTTGTTCATAAACACGGTGCTGTGAGGAGGGGCTGCGCACAACTCAACCTCTGATTGTTGGAAACTGCTGTCACTCAAAAAATGAGCTCACATGGTTGGCTGCTAATGTAGCATCTTGCCCCTCCTCACAGCCCGAATGTTTGTAAACTGAAAACCTACAGTAACACTATCAGACTTGGTGGCCAGATTCTCCTTTTGGGGACAATAATAAATAAATCAGATGGTACAGGGGAGGGTCACTGCAGGAGCCAGATATCCCTCAGGGGTGGCACCCAGGATGGGGGAGGAACAGGCCAGATACCCCCCAGGGGTGGCACTCTGTGAGGGGGGGGGGAAAGAACAGAAGGGTGGAATATTGGGGGTGGAGGGTGGAGGATGGGTAGAGGGGGTGGGAGGAGGGTGAGGTTTAACCCAGTTTCTCCCATCTCTCTTCATCCTTTTTCTTATTCTCTCTCTCTCTCTCTCTCTCTCTCTATATATACGTATATATATATACAGTATATATATATTTTTTCCATTACTCTATAGCACAATGCGTGCTTCTGTATTCCAAGAATACTCTATGTCATAAAGGTGTTTTTAAATTCAAATTCAATTCAATTCAATTCAATTCAATTCAATTCAATTCAATTCAATTCAATTCAATTCAATTCAATTCAATTTCTGTCTCTCTCTCTCTCTCTCTCTCTCTCTCTCTCTCTCTCTCTCTCTCTCTCTCTCTCTCTCTCTCTCTCTCTCTCTCTCTCTCTCTCTCTCTCTCTCTCTCTCTCTCTCTCTCTCTCTGTTGTAATTGTGTTCACACATGCATGAGTGCCATTACCACCCAGTATCATTGCCACATGCTGTTCATCGTAGACGCCATATTTGTTTGTGTGTCTGCCTTTCTTTCTGCTCCACATACAACAGTGCATCTCCGTGAGAGCTCTTCTCACTTGAACCCATTCACACACACACACACACACACACACACACACACACACACACACACACACACACACACACACACACACACACACACACACACACACACACACACACACACACACACACACTTGTGCATGCACGCACACACAGATACACATGCATTCACACATTCATACGCAGAGCCATAAGGTACACACATTCACACACACTCACAGACATTCACACACTAACACACACATATTCACATGCACATTCACGCACTCATTCACACGCCCCCTTCAATCTGACAGCATAGCACGCATGAGTGAACATGTGTGTCAGTTGATGCGCGGTATTTGGCATTACCCCACGTTAGGTTATGCCTTTGTTTGTGTGTGTGTTTGTGTTCGCCCGTGCGTGTCTGACTCTGTATGTATGTGTGTGTGTGTGTGTGTGTGTGTGTGTGTGTGTGTGTGTGTGTGTGTGTGTGTGTGTGTGTGTGTGTGTGTGTGTGTGTGTGTGTGTGTGTGTGTGTGTGCGTGCATGCGCGCATGCGCGCGTTTGGGTTGTGTGTATGCGTGTGTGTGTGCGTGTGTGTGTGTGTGTGTGTTTGTATGTGTGTGTGTGAGAGAGAGGGAGACAAGGTGGGATTTCTGCTGGGATTTTAACCTACCTAATCATCCAGCGTGGAAGGAAGCATGCAGATGTATAGGACTGTGCAGTGTAAACACTGAGCAGTAGCGTGAGTGAGGGACGAAGTCAGCGCCGCTGACAGCTTTTGCTGGGCCCAGGACAAAGTCATCTGAAAGGGGCCCCTACACAATCCATACAACGCAATGAGGATCCAAGTGGACCCCCTATCTCCCAAGCCCAGGACACCATACCCCTTTGTCCCTCCTGGTCGGCAGGCCTGGCAGAGATTCCCAGACACAGTGGTGAAATAGGAGAAAGAATCAGCAGCGGCGGCCCTGTAAGGCCGGCCGCGCATTGGCTCCGACAGCACTGCGGCGCACTTTGCTTCTGACATAATTCGGACCCCCAAACCAAATTTCACACAAACATAGCATTGATAGTCAATGGGCGGCGCAGACAAAATAGAACTTGTCTCTAATTGCTATCCGACATCAGCGAATGTCCGCGGACATCGGCGCCAGTGTGCGGGGTTCTATTGAAAGTAATGAAATCGAACTTTTGCCCAGCAGTGCTCAGCACTTTGTCAGAGCCGGTGTGCGGAAGCCCTAAGCAGGAGCTTTAACAGTAGCAGTGGCAGCCCAGTGGGCAGAACAGCAGAGCTGACCCTGTGTCTGGATCTAGTGCTGGATCCGGATGAGGTCCAGTTCTGGGTCAGACCATGGCCAGCCTCAGTCAGCAAAGAGGCATAGAGCGTAGAGATTGTGTGTGCGTGTGTGTGTGCATGCGTGTGTGTGTGTATGTGTGTGTGTGTGTGTGTGTGTGTGTGTGTGTGTGTGTGTGTGTGTGTGTGTGTGTGTGTGTGTGTGTGTGTGTGTGTGTATGTGTGAATGTGTGCGTGCGTGTATGTGTGTGTGTGTGCTTGTGTGTGTGTACGTGCATGCGCGTGTGTGTGTGTACGTGCGTGCGTGCCTGCGTGCGTGCGTGCGTGCGCGCGCGCGAGTGTGTGTGTGTTATTTCAGCTGTAGCTGAGCAGCAGGCGTCTAAAGGGCCCAGAGGTCTCCAGGGGGTGGTGGGTGGAGTGACGTGAGAGAGAGAGGAAGGGTTCTCGAGTGTGAGGGTGGAGGGTGGAGGGGCCTTTTGTTATGGGGAGGAGAGAGAAGGAGGGGAGGATAGAAAGAAAGGAGAAAGAAGGAATGACGGAGGAGGGAAGGGAAGGCCTAACAGCCTGGGGCGGAGCTATGGGGGGGGGGGTGTTGCTCAGGGCCCTCTTGTATTGGCGGTGGGGGCCATATTAGGACCTTGACAGGGCCCTAATAGTGTCTTGCCCTGGGGCCCTGTGTGCAACTGTTCCGCCACTGCTAACAGCACTTGAGCATTGGCCCTGGAGAGAACATCGACACCCGCACAGAGGAAACGAACGGTCTAACGAGTCTAACAAGCGCTTGCTAACGAGCAATTATAAATTAGTCCCATCACGTTCGAATGCAAAGGCAAGTAGGCCCTATGCACCTGCATGGAGTACAGTGTGCTAACAGCATAGCAGCACTGCACCTCCTGTTTACAGAGGCCTTTGCCAGTCAGTCCCAGTCTCTCTCACACAAACACACACATACTGTACATGCATGCCTTCTACCAGAGGTGTCAAATGTAAAAGTGAAAGTAAAACAAAGAAACAATTTCCTTCCAACACATGTAACTCATCTGAGGAACCTCGATGTACATAAAAATAGAAAGTGGCTGATATGTTAAGGGCTCTGCATACTTCACGTGCGCACTTTGTCGCGAGTGGCGCGAGAACCATTAATGACGTCATCACTTGCGACAGACTATTCATACTTCAAAAGCGCCTTGCTCGCATTGTCGGAAGTGCCCTCTGCTGTTCATGAGAGAAACGGCAGTATTTTTCGCAACTCGCAGCGTGAGTTCTACTGATGTATAAAATAGAAAGCCAAACACGGCTGCTGTAGGGCTACTGAACGTCTGACTTGTGACTTACCACATTGAAACATATATTTTTTGTTGTAGCCTACATTGCCAGATAATTCCAAGACCATGTGAGAGCATTGTTCTGGCGGCAGAATTTATAAATAGATCGCCGAACACAACGTGCTTCTGAACAAAGTAAACAATTGTTTCACTGAACAACATTTAAGAGAGAAGATAAAATAACTCTCTGACATTTTATTATCCTCAAAATGATGCAGGATCCATTCTGTAGTAGCCTACAGTAGTTGTAGCCTCTCTTCGCAACTCCTGCTTTGTCTGCCTATC
>NW_026946024.1:20000-22305 GCF_034702125.1 Engraulis encrasicolus
TGTGACTAGTGACTTGTGACTTGTGAGGCGGGGCGTCAGCGAAGGGTGAGGCCACAAGCACAGGTAGTGGACGGGAGTTAAGCTAATGGAATGTACCCCTGGTATCATCATCATCATCATCATCATTAAATACGTGTAGCTAGCTTGGCCCTACTGTCACCTAACGGTAGAGCACTGGGCTACTATGCCGACGATTCCGGTCCTGGGTCATTTGCCATCCTTCTCCGACTCTCCCAATTCATTTCCTGTCCATCTTCAACTGTCCTGTCTCAAAAACAATAAAGGCAACAACAACAAAAATAAAAAAATAAAATAATAATAATAAAAAAAATATATATATATATATATATATATATATATATATATTAAAACTATGTAACTGGCTGTTGTGTTGTTCCTGTAGGCCACGTGGACTTCACTCTGGAGGTGGAGCGAGCCCTGAGGGTGCTGGACGGGGCGGTGGCCGTCTTTGATGCCTCCGCTGGGGTAGAGGTAGGGAGGACCACACCATCGCATCACTAATAATGCAATACAATACAACACGTATTCATACAGCGAAGTATCGCTACTATGAAGTTCACTCAAAGCATTTTAGTAATAAATGTTTAAAAGGCCCAAAATATATTTTTAAAACAGCTACAGAATGCTAAATGTTAACCATTGATGCCAAAAAAAATGATTACTCTTCTGGGGTTTGGGTTTGGCTGGTGGTTGGTGCAAATTTCATTAAGTGGTGGATACAGCTCATCTCGGTTTCTCTCCCTCTCTCTCTCTCTCTCTCTCACAGGCCCAGACATTGACTGTATGGCGCCAGGCAGATAAGCATGAAGTGCCTTGCGTGTGCTTTCTGAACAAGATGGACAAGCCTGGAGCAAGGTAGGATCTTTCATACTGTACTGTAAACGACACACAAACACACACACATCTTTACCAACTTGCAACACATACACATACACATACAGTACAGGCCAAAAGTATGGACTCACCTTCTCATTTATGCATTCTCTTTATTTTCGTGGATTTTCATTGTGTATTTTCATGCAGGGCATCAAAACTGTGCATGAACACATGGAGAATTACGTACTTACCAAAAAATATAATTCTAGCTGTTGTCCAACAGCAATGACCACTGTCGATCCATCTGACGTCGACACGGCACAACTGATGGCCCCACACATTTCAATAAGCTTATTTTTGTCTATTTTCAAATAAAAATGCCCAGACAGTCATGTCAATCCTAATTGAACATTAAACTCCTCCAATAGCTCACTAGAATTGTAGAACTGGAATTTTGAGACCTAAAACCTAGTTTTAAACACTTGCAAATACAAGCATTTTACAGACATTTTCTTGATATTGAGTCACAGCCAGTTACTTGGAGAGGTCAAAACTGTGTTGGAGGGAATCTGTGGCAGGGTTTTTCACTTTCACTTTTACTTTTTGTATTAATGTTTCACCTAGATAACCAGCTATGCTGACCAAGTGCCCTATTATCAGATCAAGAAAATCTGTCTTGTATTGCTTGTATAAATGAAAATGGACTCGAATGACTGGGTATTTTTACTTGAAAATAGACAGAAAAATAAGCTTGTTGAAACATGGGGGCCCTCAGTTTTGCTGTGTTGACGTCACTGTTTGGCATTTTTTTTATATTTTTTAAATAATTGTTTTTATTTTTTATATATTTTCATTTTTGTTAAGCAAAACATTATACATGTGTTCATGCACAGACATAATGCCCTCTCTGAAAATGTATTATGTTCTTTAAAAAGCCACAAAAATAAAGAGAATTAATTAAATGAAAAGGTGAGTCCATACTTTTGGCCTGTACTGTACTGTACACACACACACACACACACACACACACACACACACACACAAGATCTTCAAGGACTTGCAACACATAGATACACAGACTATACACACATACACTGGTCGTCTGTACATATTGAACAATCCTGAGTAATGAATCCATGTCTGATGATACTGTATACATATGTCTGTTGTATGATGTGTGATCATGTATGTCTGTTGTGGTATAATATGATGTGTGTTGATCCCTCTATGTCTCTCAGCCTGGAGCTGTCCCTCCAGAGCATCAAGGAAAAGCTGAAGGCCAACCCTGTGCTCCTGCAGGTACCGTTACACTCATATCATACGCATGCTTTTCATGAGTGAGTGAGTGAGTGAGTGAGTGAGTGAGTGAGTGAGTGAGTGAGTGAGTGAGTGAGTGAGTGAGTGAGTGAGTGAGTGAGTGAGTGAGTGAGTGAGTGAGTGAGTGAGTGAGTGATTCTTTCATATAACT
>NW_026946025.1:0-22250 GCF_034702125.1 Engraulis encrasicolus
GAGGCTCACAGAAAATTGAGTTCTGTGTCTATGTCAACACCATACCTATCAAAACACAGATTAGACGCTCATCTGTCATCAGAAAAAAACGGTGTCTCTCTACCCCTTTCCGTTCTTTCATAATCATCTGTTGAAAATAAGTGGAATTCGCCAAAATGCTGCTTTCTAGCCAAAAAGCTGAGAAAACGCCATTTGAAGTTGACCTATAATTGCAAGTGTTTTTGCTCATAATGACACCGTCCTAACAACTCCAAACCTATCAGATGCTATTACAGAGTCTCCTGTCATCTGTAGCCAGAACAAAAGATCGTTTGTATGGTCTTTTCAACCTAATAATGTACTGAAATATAATGGGGGTGGGCTTGAAAACAAGAGTGTTTTGGTTTGTTGCTGGCGCGCACAATGGATCATGACAACAGGTGCATGTAACTCATGTGAAATACTAAACTCACAGAAATACTGTCCCTCTGTTTAGCCTGTCGTCCTCTCGTTGGGGAACAAATCAAAGCTGATTTGTTCCCTAACTTCCCTCCTGTACCTGTGAACAGGCAGGCAGGCAGGCAGGCAGCACAACTTAGCTTACTGCTGCTTCTTTGGCAGAGCGGACAATTTGCAGATTGATGATTACTGTCATCATGTTTCTGCTATAGTGATCTTGTCATATATTGTTCAATGAATTTTCTTTTGATAAAGTACTGATCACATATCCAACATTTCACAAGCCGATTGGAGTGGGGAAGGCTAGCTGGTCTGAGGCTAAGTGCAATGTTTTCTCATGTGAGCTGAATGTATCTGACCAGACACAAAGGCTAGCCTGCTCTGTTCCAAGAATCTGCAACCCCCCTGTCTTTTTGATGATACAGTAAGCTGATCATACTATACAGATCCATAACTGCAACTGTAGAATGAGTAAAAATAGTTGACTTACCAAGGCTCCTTTATTTAGGCTTAGTTGTAAGTTGTTAGCGATTTCGTGCTAGCTAGCTAGCGTAGCAAACAATAGCCAAACATTCCCAACTGAGGTGACCACTAGTCCCGTGCATTTTCCTGTTAGATGATCTTTTGTACGCATCATCCTGATGTTGTGTAGGCTGATCACATTATCCAAAATGAAACAGTTGCCACACAGATCATCTCTGGTTGAACATGGTGTATTTTGGGCAAGCTAGTTACAATTCCTACTAGCTAGATGGCAACAGGGGGGTGTATTTTGGTCATGAGAGCAAGTTTTTTTTTTTTTTGTCAGACACTAAAGTCAGTAGAATACCTGTGTTAAAATCAGAGGGCAAGAAAGTAGACTACTGTCACAGGTGCTTTACTTTCAAAAATGATTTTGCTATGCTACTTTTGAGATTATAATAGTAAAAAGGGATGTTTCTGTCTTGACATTTCCTCTTGATGTGAGCTAATGCCCTGCCCTGACTGTTCCTAAGGACACTTCTGCCACCTACAGGAACAGTTAGAACATGACTAGAGGCGTGAAATTAATACACAACATAGGTCAGACCGTCCTCAAGGCGTGGCTGTGAAAAAAACGCAATTGTCGGCGAACGCCACCAAAGGCAAGGGGCGTCACTATACAAAATGATGTCATTCGACGGCTAAGGCAGCCAATGAGTTAAGATTAAGTGAGTAAAATGTTGCTACTGTCAGAATAAGCTTTATTTTCTGTATTCCTGCTAATAGAATGCTTTTGGACAGAATAACTATTTGTAAATTGTAGGCCTACTTTGAAGTTCATAGCTTCTTTTAGAAGTGAACATTAAGTGCACTTTTTATTTGAAAGAGGAAATGTAAAATATGACTAAAAATACAGTTTTGTGTTTATTTGATTGCTATTCAAGACACTTTGTAGCCGCCTATATTAACAATATAGTCATTCTTATCAGAGAATAATTTGTTTTCATTATTTCATCATTTTTGTTTGGTGGTGTGCCGCAAGATTTTTTCAAGGGAAAAAGTGTGCCTCGGCACAAAAAAGGTTGGGAAACACTGATCTAGTCAAACAACAAAACAAACAAAAAATGTACTACCAGTTGTTTTAAAAGCTATTTCACAGATATCTAGTCCTTTGGTGTGACCTGTTTGTCCTTTGGTGTGATACTCCAAAGTGTCACACCATAGGACTTTTACCATCACACCATAGGACTTTTGAGCTTTTGAGTTCATTTAAAGCCATGTCGTTGCCAAATGAAATACAATTTCACCTTTAGTAAGATGCATTTGCATACATAAACATAAGAAAAAAATATAAAAATATACAGTATTGTCAAAATGTATTTTATGGCTGTCACACCAAAGGACTACAAAACTAATACATCTTGTGGTAGCAAAACGTAATTGATTGATTGAAGAACTCTGAGAGAAAAAACTAAAATCCACCCTTGCTATTGGCTTCTTAAGGGTCTGAAGTCACAATTTAAGAACAGCTGGAGCTTCAACAATAGATAATTATCCACAGAATTACCCAAAAATGTGATGTCACACCACAGGATATTGTTTTCTGTGACAAAGTTTCATAAGTTCATGTGGTCTCAGAAAAACGGGAAAAAAATTAAACATTGCCACTTGCCAAAATAGACACCTTGAAAAACATGCCAGGATTGTTTAGAGAAATGACTGAGCTTTGATTATTTATTTAAAAATGTTATAACATGGAGAACCAGGCTTGCGACAGTCACACCATAGGACAAATGTGGCTTTTGACTCAAAATTAAGTATACTTATTTAAACTCTGGTTTTATTACACATCACTTTTTCACAACATGGACACTAGTTTGATCATTTAAAACATTGACAATTTCGAAAGCATGAATTTACTTAATATTAAGAGCCTGTGACAGCAAAATGTTCACGTCACGTCATCTACCCGTGTGTGTGTATGTGTCTGTGTGTGTGCGTGTGTGTTTAAGCTAAAAACATTAGGCCTGTAAAGGTGTATGAAAGGAGATGCGATTATAATGTATGATCAATGAGCCTGATCTCATTGAGCTGATCTTTAATCAAAACCTACAGACTGAAACTCTCCATGTAGAGCTGCGAAGCCACCATCATTACACAACATCACATTACACTTAGTGTGTGTGTAATGTGTAGACATGAAATGACTCCACTGAAAACTCATTTTTTAGATGCGTCCCACGCATCTCTATAAGAGGCTTTGGTGTCCGTCCGTCCGTCCGTCCGCCCGCCCGTGATGCGTTTCTGAATTGTGATCTGAATTGTGATTCCCTCTTGTGTCCACAAGGTGGTAGTCGTTCAGTAGGGTGGCAGAGCTCAGTTTTGGCCTGGCGCTCATGCGTGCAAGCCAAAACGTCTATCATAATAGTTAGCAAACCGGCTACGTAGCTGATTGATTGCATTCTGACACAACTGCAGAAGCATAGAAGTCTGTATATTATATATATATATATATATATAATATTGTATATTATATATATATATATATATATATATATATACATGCATATTCCATCCATGTGCGCTAGGCGAGTTCCTAAACATCCACACAACGACGTCTTCAGATAAGGAGGATAACTGTCAAGCCCCACACTGAACAAGCTCTTCGTGGTCAGTAACATCAAGCGGAGCACAAAAAAATAGGAAGGCACGAGACATTTGGAGATAGCGTTTGCTATGTGCAGTGTTGTTAGACAGACTACACACTACACAGCGTCACCACTCTCAAAAGAAACAACACCCATAGAAGAAAACAACAGCCCGAACACCGGCAATCCCCTGATTTTTTTTTTTTTTTGACAAGTACAGGCAAGAAAGCAACTCGCACACTGAGCATGAAGTAGGTTACTTCGATACTTCGATTAGATTCCACAGGCACGAGAGCGCAGGGAGAGTGAAGGCTGTGTTTCTGTTGATCTTACGCACACGCGTCTTTTTAAAGGGTTTGTTTGGGGCGACCGCTTGAGAGAGAGCACGCTTTTTGGTTTGTGCAGTAAATGTCTCCTTCATTAGTTGGTCCACGACGTCCACGAAGACAATATCCACTTGAAAACGCAAACGCCTGCAAACCGCTGTTCTGACATAAAAGTCGCCTACTCTACTTCCCACAGCGCTTTTAAAAGTATTCCATGAAATCCAACATCAACGTCACTTCAAATAGGTGACAGCAAGCATGCACACATGAAATAACACTTCAGTGAGGGGGGTAATCACTGCTCTCATATCAAAGTGAAAAGAGGATTACAGAAAAGTTCACAGTTTAGTTTGTTTAATGTTTACATGCAAATTTGCAAATATTCATTGAAATCTGTCAAGAAAGGGTTGTAACCCAAGATTGCCTGTTTTTTATTTTTGTAATTATTTTTTTTAAATGAAAAATCGTGATTCAAAAAAATTGAAATAGACATTTTATGTAAAAAAAAAAAACCTTGCTATGGGATGGGCCGATTAGTCAGCCTGCCATCAGCAGCTAAGGTGCTTAAATAAACTTTTGATGGCATTTTTTGTTAAAAGTTGGCAACCATGCCAGAAGTTATCAGCATGGGCTAAGGTTTCAGAATCACCTGGTTGCCAACACGGAACTTGACCTTTAAGGTCAAATATGAAGGTCAAGAGGTCAACCACGGTCAAATAACAGTGTTATTTAGTTAAAAATTGTTACAAAGTTGCAAAAAGAGGGCAACCATGCCAGAAGCCATCAGCACAGACTAAGGATTCAGAATCAACTTGTTGCCAACACTGAACTTGACCTTTAGGGTCGAATTTGAAGGTCAAAAGGTCAAAAACAGGGTATTTTCTTGCTAGTCTTTGCTGGGAATTGTATATTCATGGAATTCTTTTTCAAAAGTTGGCAACCATGCCAGAAGTTATCAGCATGGGCTAGGGTTTCAGAATCACCTGGTTGCCAACATGGAACTTGACCTTTAGGGTCAAATCTGAAGGTCAAAAGGTCAAACACGGTCAAATAACAGTACCAATATGTTAAAAATTGCTTTAAAAAAAGATGTTAAAAGTGGGCAACCATGCCAGAAGTCATCAGCATGGACTAAGGATTCAGAATCACCTTGTTGCCAACACGGAATTTGAGCTTTAGGGTCAAATTTGAAGGTTAAAAAGGTCAAACACTATGAACTTTAAGGTTTGACTTTTTGGGGGACTGTGTTCGTGGAAATCTTTTTCAAAAGTTAGTAACCATGCTAGAAGTTTCAGAATCACCTGGTTGCCAAGAGGGAATTGACCTTTAAGGTGAAATATGAAGGTCAAAAACAATATATTTTCTGGTTAGTCTTTTTTGGTGATCTTTATATCCATGGAATTATTGTTTTCAAAAGTTGGCAACCATGCTAGAACGTATCAGCATGGACTAAGGTTTCAGAATCACCTGGTTGCCAACATGGAACTTGACCTTTAGGGTCAAATCTGAAGGTCAAAAGGTCAAACGAGATCAATAAAAAAACAGTTTTTTGGTGATGTGCTTTCATAAAATAGTTGTTTGCATGATACTGTATATTGAATAATTAGTAGGCCTATAATTTAATGTTTGATTTGGCTTATCATGGTGGGGCTCTGGCCTGTCATCCTTAGACATTCATCATAGCTCATACGCATAAAATTAACTTAAACTTGTATTTTTTTTATTTTCATTCTGGACATCTCAATTACTTTATTCTTCTTTGTGAAGCACATTAAGCTGCTGGTATGAAATGGGATATGCCTTGGCTCACCAGTGAATTTGCTTCTTTCCATAGAAAAAATAATGACTTCAGTTATTTCTGATGTGTTTCAAATGGTTATAGCAATGAAGGACACTTGCTGATTTGCTATGTCATATCATGGTTAGAAAATAACCTACAGTAAGAGTAGAGCAAGTATTGCACTCTCTATGTTCTCATGACTACTGTAGAATGTTCTGTTGCAATTTCCCAGGCTTGAGTTTTTGTGTCACCTGTATAAAGCACCATGCTTATCTTTGGGTATTGATTGACTATTTTCAGAAGACAAAAAGGCATTTGATATGTTACCACCAAGTGATGTATATGGATTGCATCTTGCATAAGCAAGTCAGCAGGCAACTGTATGGCTGCAGTCTGACAAAGTACATATTAACAAAGACACTGAGGAGACAGGTGGTTGGAAAGTTGTAGACCAACACTTCATGGCTGTGTGGTAAAGGAAACCTCCAGTTCCACATACTAGCCTAGGACTGATAAGATGTGGTTGTAGAACCAAGTGGGCAATACACGCCTGCATTTGCCTGAGGAATGGACAGCCCTGTATACCTGCATGTGATTAAACACAGAATGTTTAAACGCCGTAGGGATAGAACATAATCTGGATGACACAACCTTTTTGTAATAACAGCAACAATAGCTCCTTTAAATATATAAATATCCAGTGTGTACTGACATCACATTTGAATTTTAATTATTGTTTTAATTATTATTGAAGTAACGAAACAACATGATCAATTACATTCTTGTTATTGACAATTTACAATAATCACTTTCACTCATACCCTAATAATAAAGACTATATAACTTCTAAATATACAGTCCCCTAAAGTATTGGAACAGAAAGGCACATTTCCTTGTTTTTGTTGTTCACTGAAGACTTTGTTTTAAAAGGGGTCTAAGTAGAATTAAAAGGTTAATTAATCACTGTCCAGAGTCATCTGATACTTACAGTTGGTGATGTGTGACTCTCGCGACCACTTCCACCGTCCACTGTCAGAAAACCCCAAATGCAACTTTTTGACAGCGCGGTCCGCTTCGGGAGAAACCTCATCAAAACAGTGTTTTATTTTCTTTACGATTATTTGTTCCAATACTTTCACTCACCTAAAATGATTTAAATAATATGAAATATCTCCTCCAGGTACTAATTATTCAATACATCATGCAAACAACTTGTATTTTATGAAAGCACATCACAAAAAAACAAAAAAAAAATTTTTTTTACCCCGGTTGACCTTTTGACCTTCAAATTTGACCTTAAAGGTCAGGTTCCATGCTGGCAACCATGGACCATGAAACCTTAGTCCATGCTGATAACTTCTAGCATGATTGTCAACTGTTGAAAAAGGACTCCATGAATATGAAGTCCCCCTCCAAAAAAGGCAAACCAGAAAATGCTTTCTTTTTGACATTCAAATTTGACCTTAAAGGTCAAGTTCCATGTTGGCAACCAGGTGATTCTGAAACCTTAGTCCATGCTGATACCATCTAGCATGATTGCTTACATTTGAAAAAGAATTCTATGAATATACAGTTCCCAAAATAGACTAACCAGAAAATACATTGTTTTTGACCTTTTGACCTTTAAATTTGACCCTAAAGGTCAAGTTCCGTGTTGGCAACAAGTTGTTTCTGAAGCCTTAGTCCATGCTGATGACTTCTGGCATGGTTGCCCACTTTTAACATCTTTTTATCAAATTTTAACTAAATAACACTGTTATTTGACCGTGGTTGACCTTTTGACCTCCATATTTGACCTTAAAGGTCAAGTTCCGTGTTGGCAACCAGGTCATACTGAAACCTTAGCCCATGCTGATAACTTCTGGCATGGTTGCCAACTTTTAACAGAAAATGCCATCAAACATATATTTTTGGGCCTTGGCAGGCTGACTAGATGGCCCCTCTAGCTAAATTCGCCTTAGGTCACCAAATCGCTACATGTAGTGTAAGGGATTATTTTGAAAAAACAGCAACATGTAATCAGCAATGCATTACAGTTTTTGAGTAACGTGCCCAACACTGTTGAAATCCTATGGTACTTTTTCAGTACATGGTAGGCCTATTGATAAATTGCCTTGACAGGTTATGAATAGGCCCAGGGGGCGTTTGGGCAAAAAAGGTTCAGAACGGGCATAGACGGACGCATCTGTTGTCCGCCTGTCGGACTTGTTTACTCATTTTTTACTCATTTTTTTACTCATTTCATACTTTTTTTTAAATTATTTTTAAACTTCTGTTTAATTTTTATTAATTAATTTCATTAGTTTTTCTTCCATTTCTACTGAATCACATCACATATGCCAGACCTTTATCATATCACTACCAAATACAGCCAACACCACAAACCGTCAGTCAAACCAAGCCTACAGTAGCCTACATAACAAACCTAAACCTCACACAAACACATGCCATCAACATACTGACAAATAGCCTATCATGGACCATGCATAGAGGAGAGCTAGAGGAGGAGAAGAGGGGAGAGGAGAGGAGAGGAGAGGAGAAAATACACACGCGCACGCACACGTTGTGCAATTAAGTGTCTTGTGTCTTGTCTTGTGTGTCTTGTGTCATGTCTTGTGTGTGTATGCACAGAAGTAGCCTGCTAGACAACTTCATTTCCTCCAGGAGCACGACGCGCAACAAAATGACAAGTAGCGATTACGCCATGTACTTTCATAGCGTCGGTAGTGTTTTGTTAATGCTTTTTTTCACGCACTTGCACGTCCATGCAAGGTCTGCCACCCTTCTTTCCGATGGAGTGGGCTTTACGAATCAGAAACTCCATGCAATTTCGCCAGGACTTAGAAAATGTCAGACTACTTCTGACTTACAGCTACGCTCACAGATATCATAGGATATCTCTGGCTACGCTCAGAAACTGACTGGCAGCTCTCCTCATCGGTCCTTGTCGCTTTCACTCCACCACACCACTCCATTTTAACGTCTCTATTAGGCTACTGTTACTGTTACTGTAAAAATTGCATGGCAAACAAAATTAGTAAAGCAAATTGTACAAAAGAAAACAAACTGCCAAAAAGGGCAAAATTGGTAATGGCCACCACACACACACAAGCCTGTTAGACACACGTCTTTGGTCTCCCCCTACAGCAAGTATAGGTTCCAAAAGGAGTCTGGGATTTAAGATACGTCTCCCAGTAATACTTCAGTGTTCATACCCTAATCATATACACAAGCTCTGTCTTGGCGGTTACTGAGTGAAACTTACACAAGCCCCTTCGTCTTGGACGTTACAAAGTGAAAAGGTTGCACAGGATGAATCACTTACACAATAGGACAAAAGAAAGAAAAAGGTTGGGAAAAGAACAGTAATGCCCCCCTTCTCTAGTGATACTGCATCAGTGTAGTCGAAGGCACCAACTCCTCCTCCAGATCAGGTCTGCCAAGCGCAAGTCGGGATATGGGTCACGCCGGGTTCCAGCTGGGTACCGTGCATCAAGGAAACTTTGGTTCTCTCGAAGCGGCACGCAAGTAGTCAACCACAAAGGGCACGAAGTGGAAGCACGCCACCAGTGATACTCGAGTTTGCCTAGCTCGGCATACAAGCTCCAGAACAGTAGCCGACTGCCAGCTGGGTTCACGCCAGTTGCGGATGGACAGGGCTTTCCCGTACGATGGCTCAACCACAAACGGAGGGACAGAGAGAGCGGTGTGCCAACGCCACACTCGACAGCATCAAAAATGCAGCGTCTTTGCTAGCTAGCTACCACCGCAATGATTTATGCTACACCCCGGAAGGAAAAGGGAGTGTCGTTTACCCCGTCAGAATAAAAGTTCAGCATGACCACCGGTCACACATGTACCAGTAGATACACATAAAAACAAAGTATGTTTTCTTTGTGGATGGTATGCACTATAATAATGTTTGTTAGTGTGGCATATTATTACCCTTTTTGGAAAAAAGTATGTTTATGGTGTTTCAACTGTTAGCTTAGTGGGTTAAGTTAATTTGAGCCACCACGTTCAGAGAAACCATTAAAATCAATGGGAGTTAGCTGCTGTTTAGCGGTCGCTAGCTCCTGTTTGTGTACTTTTGGAGGAAAAATGAAGCAAAATGACAGGTGAAAAGAAGTGAATGCAGATGAAAAGAGAGGAGAAAGAAAAAGTGAAAAAATAGGATGAACACTGTCCAGAGACATGTGGCTGTACAGAATTGTGATTTAGTATGAAAAGGAATGATGAATTATTGACATTTTCCCTTTTTTATTTAACCGTCTCAAATTACCAGATAAGGTGGCTCAAATTAGCTGAAGCGGCTCCTTCCAAAATAGTGGCCACAGTAAGGGTTTCAAGACTTGTGGGGCCTAAATAATTATGTTTTATAATATAATTCCAACACAAAATGATGAAATATAGTAGTTATTAATTATATTTACACATTAAAAGTGCATAGATGGTATTTTGTTATTTTCCAAAGCGATTTACCAAAAAGTGGCTCAAATTACCTGAAGTCAAAGTAAAGTATAAGTGAAAAACAAAACCTGCCATATTTTCTCTCCAACACAAGTAACTTTGCTGAGTAACTGGTCTACAGTTACTAGCGATGTACCTGATTCTGCGCTGGTTGGATCAAATTTGTAGGTTTTGTCAAGCCACCTCAATGGAACAACTCTTACAACTATACAATGGAATAACTGGTGTAACCGCTCTATAACATCATGTGCTAGTGTTATACTTAAACCATGAATTTACTTTTACTTAGCCTACTTACATTTGTCCACCTCTGGTGAATAGTAGCAGAGCAGTCATGCAGTGATGGACAGCATTTCCAGGAACTAGCAATAGAGCAGGCTTGGCTTGTCAGACAGGAGTGTGTGTAATACCCTGAACATTTGTAAGTTGATGAGGGGTCAGCTGCTATCAGATATGTGGCTATTGTTGAGAGACTAGGTTGTGCTTTTTCATGGAAATTCACAAGCAACACCTTCCCAAATCATGGTTTGCACATACAGTAGCTTTTAAAGTAAATTACATTCATATTACAAACATTTAGTTTCTGTGGAGCTAGTGGAGGTGATAGGGGTTTACTTTAAAGGTGGACACCTATAAAATTCTAGGGGAAGCTGCTTGAACCCCAATGACCATGCCAATCCTCCTGTTCCCCTTGCCATATTGTAGACCAGTGGGGTATTCCAAGAAGCTGGTTCAGTTGTAGCCAGGTGACGTTAACCTTGAGGTAGTGGTAAATCAGCAAACAGAAGAGCCTGTGGAATCCTCATTTTCATTATCAAATGAGGCCAGCAGGCTATCTATTAGCAGATTCACCAATTCCTGCAGGTTAACCCAGACAGGCCATCAATTAACCATGCTGGGAAACCCCTCCAGCTTTAGCCAGCCCTGCTGTCGGTATGAAGTTCAGTGCCTGCTGTCCCCAATATAGCACAAACTCTGATACTGGCAAACACTTTGACAACACCCACTTTCACTTATCAGTCCTCCAAAAGTGAAAGTAGAGAGTAGGGAGCCTGCACTGGCGAGAGCAGTGCTTGACCCAACAGATTGGAATGAGAATATGCATGCCTACATGCACACATACACATATGCACACACACACACACACACACACACACACACACACACACACACACACACACACACACACACACACACACACACACACAAGCAGACTATATAAAGTATTTGACTGAAATGAGTTTCTCAGTGTGAGCTTCAACTCGACAGATTCACCATGGATATTGACAAGCTATCGAGGGACCGAGCCTCAAAAGATTCCCAGATTGAAAGACTGGAAAAGTTTCCGTTCAATTTAGATAGAGACAAGATAATCTCAAGGATGCCAAGATTCATAGAGCTTCAGCTTGACATGGATAGAGATGAGATATTGGAGGGTCTCTCTGCTCTACTAGGACAAAGAGTCTCTCGTAGTAGAGGAGGCAATGTTACTCCTTTACCTGTGACAGAGCTTACAACCACTGCATTTGGATATCACCCCGGGGTAGCAGTGACCTCACCAATTACTCATCGAAAAGACTTTGAAGTTGATGAAGAGGAATTCTTTGATCCAAAATATGACTTTGACTTCCGAGACTTGAGTGATTCAGATTCTGAGTGTGAACGCGGTGGTGAGACTTACAAGCGCCCCATTGGATGGAACCGCATTGCCCTGAAGGTTTGGGGTAAATATTACTGGAATGACTGGTTGGGAGGGGGAAAGCTAGAATGGAGGAATGAATCAGTTGAGGGTGAGTGGCCCGTTGCTTACCATGGAACCACCTTTAGAGGAGCAGAAGGTATCATCCAAGAGGGGCTCAAAGCAGGACCTGGCGCTGTATATGGAAGAGGGGTGTACTGCACGCCTGACATCCGAGTGGCAGAGAGAGATGGATATGCCAAGACATTCACATCAAGGAAGTCTGGAAAGACCTACAAGGTTGCACTGCAGGGCAGGATCAACCCCAAATACAGACAGATCTGTGTGAGAGAAGACTACTGGCTGATCCCTGTCCCCAAAGGAACGTCTGCTGAGAAAGAAAGGGATATCGTAGACAATGCCCTTCGTCCCTATGGGATCTTGTTTAAAAAGATTAAGGACTAAAATAATTGTTCTGGTTTTATATGCCTGAATTTAAGTCACTTGATCAAAGCAAGCTTTTGAAATGAATGCAAACTATTCAATTTGATGTTGTGGATACTGGTATTACTATTTGTTCTCATTGTCTCTTGGTGACTGCTTTTAAAATATATTTTTGACAGTTTCTTGCCTTTTCTGTTGTTTTGTGTCTGTGTATTTGTTGAGTCTTGGTGGTTCCCGACTGCTATTGCCACAGAAACCTCCATGTAACTTTTGGTTAACCAACTGGAATAAGCCCTGTGAAAACTTTAGAGTCGATGAAAAGGAATTCTTTGATCCAAAATATGACTACGACTTCCGAGACTTGAGTTATTCAGATTCTGAGTGTGAACGCGGTAGTGAGATTGGATGGAACCGCATTGCCCTGAAGTTGAGTATCATTTATTGATCCCAGAGGGAAATTAAGGTGTCAAGTAGCATTCACACATACATAAATACAAAAAGACATTGCCCACAAGACTTACACAGCTACTTACGTACACATAAAATAACCATAGCTCACTGTTACATACATTTAGCCAAGGCATCTCTCTCTCTCTCTCTCTCTCTCTCTCTCTCTCTCTCTCTCTCTCTCTCTCTCTCTCTCTCTCTCTCTCTCTCTCTCTCTCTCACACACACACACACACACACCAAATTATAAAGTGTCCACAGTGTCACATGTGCCTTAGCTGAATGGCACATAGAAGCAAGACAAAGTGACCAACAAAGTGTCCAGGAGTATCAGTAGTCTCTGCATAGTACAGTGTCCATTGTATTCCTTGGAAAAAAAGATGGGGGGTGACACAAGTCGCCCGCTGTGTCACTCCACACACACAAAAAACCACACACACACACACACACACACACACACACACACACACACACACCAAAAAAAAGGGTCCACAGTGTCACATAGCTGAGTGTTNATGGAAGAGGGGTTTACTGTCCACCTGACATCGACGTGGCAGAGAGAGATGGATATGCCAAGACATTCACATCAAGGAAGTCTGGAAAGACCTACAAGGTTGCACTCCAGGGCAGGATCAATCCCAAGTGCTATATAGGCCTACAGAAAGATCTGTAATAAATACTGGCTATCTATCTATCTATCTATCTATCTATCTATCTATCTATCTATCTATCTATCTATCTATCTATCTATATATCTATCTATCTATCTATCTATCTATCTATCTATCTATCTATCTATCTATCTATCTATCTATCTATCTATCTATCTATCTATCTATATTGTGTGCAAACATGTGTGCCTTTCCAATCTAATGTTCTTTGATGTAAACTGGAAGAAGATTGTGTCATTTGTAAAAAAAAAAAAAAAAAAAAAAAGCTTATAAATGATGCATCTTTCCACAGACCTAATTTGTGTTTTTAATGTGTGAAATCCTACTGACTTTTGTGCCTGCCATGTACTTACCTGCCCACAAGATGTCACTCTTCTGCCTTTGTGTGTTTTGTTAATTTGCCTCCCTTTGTGATTGGATGATTGGATTATTGGTGTTGATGTACCAGCCTATTTAAGATCCTGACTTTTTCTTTTCTGAGTTTTCCTGCGAGCCACAGTGTGAGTATCCTTTTTTCTGTGCTGCCAAATCTTGAACCCTGGTTTTGAATTTTGACTTCTGCCATCATTTTTTGAGAACTTTAAAAGCCTGTTTTTTTGTGCCGAAATACTTTTTGTTGGAACTTTGAATTTTGACTGAAGATTTTTGTTGCCATTGGACTGCTGGCTGTGAACCTTTTTGTTTTGACTCTGGGAACTTTCACTGAACTGAATTGAACTGAAGAACTGCCTTTTTGTATCCTGTGTTTTTGAAAGTAAAGAACTTATCAGAACTCATTGCTTCTCTGCATGTCTGTCCAAGGTCAACCACCCAATAAAATTCCTGACCTAATGTAAGAGTACATTTTGATTTGAAACACATTTTCACATTTTTATTGGTTCTTCTGAATCAAGAAGATTTGAAATATCAGATAGACCTCTCCTACACATCACTTGATCATGCTCTTAGCAACCATGTTCTCGGCTTTCAACATTTGAGTCTATCAAATAATTATAGCTCTTAAAAATAATGATGCTTCTTCCCATAGAAAACAAACTTCTCCTGATTTTTGTCTTGAATTGATACATATTTTCATATTTCGTCATGCTGTAAGAGAAGTGTGTGTGTGAATGTACACTGCCGTCTTGACGTCAAATATTGCCACCTGGTCATTGACTTGAAAAGTGACGTGTCGAAATGATATTAACATTAACATACTACCTCCACCAAGGAGTTTTCCGGTAGTGTTGGTTTGTCTGTTTGTTTGTTTATGTGTCTGTTTGTCCGCAGGATAACTCAAAAACTTATGAACGGATTTAGATGGAACTTTGTGGAGTTATTGGAAATGACTCAAGGAAAAAGTGATTAAATTCTGGTGGTGATCCGGATGACAAACCAGAAACAGGATTTTAAAAAAGATTGTTCACCATTGCTTAACATAAAAATAGGGTGTAACATAGTCAACTGTTCTATCAAACAGCTTCTTTGGTGGAGCTCTGCACTCTCTGAGTACATTTCTAGTTATCAGGATTGTAGAGGTAGCTGTTACTGCCTGCTGGGCATTGCTGACTGTAGCACCTCCTCCGGTGCCCATGGGTCAGCGAGAGAAAACAAGACTTGTGACACAAACATATTTATTGTATCAATTAATAGGCAAACATAGGAAATACACATTCATAAACTACTTGATGCATACACAGGAGGAGTTATTATTATTATTGCGAGGACCAACAGGATTTGAGTTGAGGAGAGAGGTGATGTTATATGGTGTATGAGGTCTGCTGTGACGAATAGTCAATCAAAACTTCTCCTGATGTAGCGCATCATCCTGCATTAGCTCCATCGGTGACCGCTGTTGGTAGAAAAAAATTATGAGTTTGTGAAAACAGACAGTTTTTTAAATACATGTTGATTATAATATAAACATGTTCTCTGACAACAGACAACATTGGCAATAATTTAATCAATTGTGATGAAGAGGCACCAATAAACTGTCTGCAAATTTTACAGACTTACAGAAAAGTATCAACTGTAGGCTATTAGTTACATGCAGTCTATTACTAAGTAATAAAGTAGCAACAGCCAAAAAAAAGCAATAACTGCACAGAGGTCCCAAGTGAGTATTATGACTGAACTTACCCTGTTGTCCAGCCTACGTAGTTTTAAGTAGATTATTGACATGTGGCTTTTTTGTTACTTTATATTACCACAATCTTTGAAGATCGAGCATTTTCTTTGACTTCATATTTTGATACGCAAGTCATTCAAATCATGACTACCGGTAATTTTCAAAGACAGCTAATACAAAGACAGCCTCTGCCCCTGTGGACTATCTGCCCACCAGGAAATGCCCGGTATGCCAGATGACTAGTCCAGGCCTTCTTGATTGGCATGAGGACAATAAAAGATTATTTGAAAGTTCCCCACCTCCCCTCAATAAATATAATGTAATGACAGACCCATCTCTGCCCCCCACCCCTCCAGACCCGATTCACCCGAACTATTTGCCACCCCAAATCACCATGCATGGCCTTACCACTTACGTGCTGAGAGGAGGGAGCGATATGGGGCCCATGACGTGCTGTATGGAGGGCTGGACCGCCCCAGCCTGGGAGCCCCACATGGGGTAGGAGATGGGGGGCAGCTGGCGCAGCGATGGGCCGTAGTGGTGGTGGTGGTGGACAGCACTTCCCCTCGCTCTGGAGTACACGTCCTGCCATGGAAATGGGTTTTCATCATCATTAAAAGAGAAATGTTTGTGTTCTGTTCAACTTCTCATATGCAGCCAGACAATTAAAGGAAAGAAGGTCTACGCCCTAATATTCCAACTGAATGAAAGGAAATTTACTCCTCTGAAGTCTGCTAGTCACAGAGGTTGTGCCATGGCCATGGGTACAACAACAATTTGATGAAAAGGATATGCACAGCCAAAAATTACATAGAATCTAGGCCTATGTAATTTATAGCTGTGCATATACTTTTCATCAAATGAAGAATACAATGACAATATGACAAAGACAATGTCATATTATATAAATTAATGGCAATATTATATAGATATTATATT
This sequence comes from Engraulis encrasicolus, assembly GCF_034702125.1. Classification (NCBI taxonomy): domain Eukaryota; kingdom Metazoa; phylum Chordata; class Actinopteri; order Clupeiformes; family Engraulidae; genus Engraulis; species Engraulis encrasicolus. The sequence continues at coordinate 16,411 of NW_026946025.1, forward strand.
ATATTAGTATATATATACTTTATTTTTATGTACGATACACAATAGTACTTTATTGTCAGTTTACTTTGCACTGAAATTCATTTTGCATCCCTGAGCAAGACTCTTTTATATTAACCAAGGTCACACTCTAGACCTAATAATAACAAAAGGCCTCAATGCTTGTGCTAGTGTCAAAGACTATGGCTTTTCTGACCATTACTGCATTTTTTCTGATGTTTCTATGTACCCTCATGTTCAAAGGGAATCTGTTACAGTCAAAAAACGTTATGATCAACTGTGAGACAGCCTCACTCTTTCAGCAAGCACTTTCAGAGATCCAAAGTCAAACTTCAGAGAATGCTGATGATCTCATGGTTAATTTTAATGCAAGGATGACCCATATTATGGATGTTATTGCCCCCGAAAAAATCAAAACAGTGGGACATAAAAAAGCCCCTTGGAGAATGAATCCCACAGTTATATTGCTAAAGCAAGAATGCAGGAGGGCTGAAAGACAGTGGCGTAAATCCAAACTTGAAGTCCACTACCAAATCTATAAACACACACTCTCGAAATACAACCAAGAAATTTCTAAAGCTAGACAATCTTTTTTCTCTGACATAATTAACAGAAATATTAATAATGCACGCGTCCTGTTTGGCACTGTGGAAAAGCTAGCAAGGCCCCCAAATCAAATGCCCTCTGAGTTCCTCTCAGTCAGCAAATGCAATGAGTTTGCATCCTTTTTCAAAGGTAAGATTGAAAAAATACGTACAAACATACTCACACATGTGCAACCGACCCAAGATTCGGACCAACTTGTTACGGTGAAGTTAAATCCTAACCTCATGAGAAATTTTAATTTAGTTGATGTGGACATTCTTAATAGAACGGTACAAAGTCTTAGCTCCTCTACATCTGACTTAGATATTCTACCAACAGCCTTCTTCAAATCCATCTTACACCTAATATCACCAGATGTACTTCAGATCATCAACACCTCACTACAAACAGGCATATTCCCAGGCTGTCTGAAAGAAGCAGTTGTGAAACCCTTACTGAAAAAGAACAACCTGGATGCACTGGTACTAAACAACTATAGGCCCATATCCAATCTACCATTTATGGGTAAAATAATAGAGAAAATTGTTTTTAACCAATTAACTGCCTTTTTAATGTCTAATAGCTATTTTGATAAGTTTCAATCTGGTTTCCGTGCCTACCACAGCACTGAAACAGCTCTTATCAAAGTTATGAATGACATAAGATTGAATTCTGATGCTGGCAAATCATCCGTCTTGGTACTACTTGATTTAAGTGCTGCTTTCGACACAGTTAATCATTCTATACTACTACATAGACTGGAACACTGGGTTGGCTTTACGGGCATAGTGATCGACTGGTTAAAATCGTACTTACAACAAAGAAGTTTTTTTGTCGCCATTGGAAGACATACTTCATCACCAATGTCTCTGGATTGTGGGGTCCCCCAGGGCTCCATTCTGGGACCACTACTGTTCAATCTGTATATGTTGCCACTGGGACACATTATCGAGAATAACTCCATAAATTACCATAGCTATGCGGATGATACCCAGCTCTACTTATCTATGTCCCCCAATGACTACACCCCCCTTGAATCACTCTATCATTGCATGGACCAAATTAACAAATGGATGTCTCACAATTTCCTCCAGCTGAACACAGAAAAAACTGAAGTAATTATATTTGGGAAAAGAGAGGAGAGACAAAAGATTGCTACTATCCTTGAAACGAAGGGACTGAAACCAAGGGAAACAGTTAAAAATCTTGGGGTCCTCATTGACAGTGACCTAAATTTCAACAGTCACATGAAAGCTATTACTAAGTCTGCATTTTATCACATAAAAAACGTCTCTAAATTTAGGGGCCTGATGTCTAAACATGATCTGGAGAAGCTAATACATGCCTTCATTTCTAGTAAAGTCGATTACTGTAACAGTCTGTTTACTGGCCTCCCAAATAAGACCATTAAACAGCTTCAACTGGTACAAAATGCAGCTGCAAGGGTTCTTACAAAGACAAGGAAGTTTGACCACATTACTCCAATTTTAAGATCGCTGCATTGGCTCCCAGTAAGCTACAGAATTGATTTTAAGGCAATGCTACTTGTATTTAAATCATTAAATGGAATGGGACCCACATATCTACTGGATATGTTTCAGCTGTATGCGCCGACCAGTTCACTAAGGTCAACGGAGAAGAATTTGCTGGTGATTCCAAAAGTCAAAACAAAGTGTGGAGAGGCAGCCTTTAGCTTCTATGCTTCAAAGCTTTGGAACCAGCTTCCAGATGGCGTAAAAAATGCACCCACTATTGATAGCTTTAAATCTAGACTCAAGACAAAGCTGTTCTCAGATGCTTTCTTAAATTATTGAATGAAAAGACGGTAAAATAAGAGAAGACAAAACCCTGACAATTCTAGACCCTATCAGGTCAACGGAAAAAAGGAGGCCAGACTCCTCTGTCGTCGAACAGTTAAAAGAGGAGAGAGAAGACTGCGTATGTTTTTTCAAGGTTTTATGTTTATTTATGTTTTATTTTATTATTATTTTTACCTTATGTTTTATCTTAATGTTTTAAATGTTTTTTGACTCTAATTCATTTCCCTGTTTTCCTTTCATTTACATTTGTTAACTTTGTGAAGCACATTGAGTTGCACCTGTGTATGAAATGCGCTATATAAATAAACTTGCCTTGCCTTGCCTTGCCTTGCCTAGGCTATATAAAGTATTCTCATTCTGGCTTTGTACTTTATTTAAAGTATTATCTGAGAGCAATTTTGATGGAATGTACAGATGACAAGAGCAGAGCTACTACTTTATTCCTGGTGTCCACACATAAGATAACAAAGTACATGAATAAACATACACACACACACACTGTACGTGTACGCCATTCAAATTTAAAAAAATTATTGGGTTGTTGCAGGACAATAGGCTTCTTCTCATAAGGCACCACACCATCCATGTGTGTGCAGCTCGTAGAGCCCCCCTGGTGGAGCTGTCCGGAACTACACAAGTGTGGAGAGAGCCAGGGAGAGGGCAATGGGGAAATGGCCATCACATTGAGAGTACATAATATTCTATGATCTCTGGGCCATTAGCTTGCAGATATATACTGGCAGTAAGGGGCTGAGTGTGGGGGTGCAGGTCCTGTGGCTTGAGATGGGGTCATTAATATTCAGCATCATACACTGTAATTTGTTACTGGACCTTGGGAGTGGAGTGTGGTGTTGTGGGTGGGTGTCCCGAGACACACAAGTAAAACATTGCAAGCCAGTTAAACTTAAAAAAGTGCTGCTTCAGGTTTGTAAGTTAACTGAGCTTGAGACAAATATAGAGTTGAGTTGAGTTAACTTACACACTCAAAACAGCAGGGCAACTTACGTTTTTAAGTTGAACTGTCTTACAATGTTTTATAGTGCAGGAGAGAAGGCCATAGGGGCAATGGTCCCAAGCATCATGTACAGTAATCTACTGTAATATGTCAATGTGCGGTGGGTGCCGAGTCTTGGGGTGTGGGACTAGAATGGTCATGTCCTGAGGCTGGAGAGAAAGCCATGGGGGAATGGCCTTCACAGCTTTTCTCAATTACTTTGGTGCTTTTCTCGAATCTCTCTTGCAATTTGCAAAATATATAAAGCGCATTCTCAAAACATTTTGAACGAACAACAAAACGAGGTGGAACACCCAGCAAAAACCATTCTCTTGCTCAAAAACCTTAGTTGATCTCTCAAAAGCAAGTTGTTAGTCAATGAACGTGTCAGTGCCATCCGAATGGTTAGTCAATGTGTCATAGTGTATGGACAAGATATTCAAATTGATTTGTCATGTCTATTGACTAGTACACTTCTGAGGGTCTTTTCTGGTGTCAAATGTTGTAGCGCAGCACTATGGCTCTCTGTAATGTCATAGAAATGTTGTTATGATGTAGTTAAGCATTTTCAGCAAGTGAATAGGGTCGCCGGTGACCCCAGCTGCAGTAAGAGGCTACATTTGATGAGGTTGTAAATTCGACTTTATGTAACATTGATCAGCTAAGACTAGACTAGATATACATTCAGAGTATGACTAATTTAGTGACAGGCATTCTCATTGTAGAAAGTAGAAAAAAGCCAACTCTGGTTGAAGTGTCAAAATGTTCCCTCTACCAGCCCTATTTATTTGTCTTGCAGGCCAACAGGATGTGGAAAAAATAGAACTGTAAAGCAAAATACATTTGTAACAATACACTGACATTCAAAAAAGTTTTAGAAATACCAAGGCACTCATCTTCTATGTAATTAAAATGCCTTTATTTTGTTGGGCATAGCATGATTAAAATACTTCGCCACGTTTCGGCATGAAGCCTTCGTCAGGAAGTGCCTTGGTATTTCTAAAACTTTTTTGAAATCAACCAAGCCTGTCACCAAAGAGCATCTTAAAAAACTAGACAGTTCCAGGAAGCACTCCAACTGGACTTCATTCTAATACACTGACATTGTATAAAGTCATTGTACAAAAATACATTTGTAATATTTCAGGTAAAATTTGTGTGGAGCATAATTATACAGGGCATGCAATGTAGCGTGCAGTGCCTATTGTTACATTGCATGCCTGTTTTATCTATGAAATATTGTTTCCTTTAACTGCTATATGATGACTGACTGCTGTAGATGAGTGTATATTGGAGTGTATATGAATGGATGTGAGTATACTGTATGTATTATATGTGAATATCTGAGGATGTTAATGTGTCTGTGTGAAAATGGTGTTTATATGTTTAGCAAATGAGATGTGTACTACAAGATCTAACCTGATGGAACTGAACAGTCTGGTGTGAAACCAAATATCCATATAAGGGGACAATAAAGAATCTCATCTAATAATTGTTAATATAATGTGGAGTACATTCAGTCTATTGGTCATATGGGCATATAACCTCTAGAGAAAAGATATCTTGTTTCCGAGGAAGTCGCCATGCAGGACAAAACAGTTCTGTACAATACAGAACACTGACAAGACGACACTTACAGTAAGTACATACAGCACATTAACTCTCAGAGTCTCCCCCATCAGAATGTGACTGTATTTTACTGACCGTGGGGGCTGAGTGCGGGGTTGCAGGTGGATGTCCTGAGGCTGGGGAGAGAGCCATGGGGGGAATGGCCTTCAGCATCATGTTGTGCATGATGATCTGGTGCATCTGGGCATTCTGCATCAGCATCAGCTCCACCATGTCTGAGGGACAAGCATGCTTTTGCATTACATTACCGGTACATTGCACTACATTACATTTATATTGCATTACATTACATAGCACTACATTACATTGCATTACCGTGCATTACATTACACTTACATTGCATTACATGATGTTACATTATATTGCATTCCAATATTGAGATACATTGCATTATATTACATTACACTGTGTTACATTACATTTGTATAACACATTACATTACAGTATATTTGCCTTATAATTACACTATATGACATTACACCAGTTGACGCTTTCATCCGAAGCAAACTTTCATTTACCACTGTGGGGGAACCACAAGAAGTTCTGTGAAGAACCTGTGGGAGACAAATTAGTTGTTTGAAGAACCCTGAAGTATTCTTAAAGAGTGTGAGAGACCTCTTTAAGTTCTCTGAGGAACCTTTGGGTCCCTCCAAGAACACATTTGCCACTTACAGGTTTCTCAGAGAGTCTTTAGGTTCCCCTGAGTGGAAACTAAACTGAAGAACTTCTGATTTTTACATGGTGGTCGGGAACATAGAACACTCTTAGCTGAGCTGTGCTGTCTGGTATTCACTACAAGAACGCTCGCATATAAC
>NW_026946026.1:0-5000 GCF_034702125.1 Engraulis encrasicolus
GCAACCCCCTTCGGGGGGAAGCGGTGCCTCCGGTGCGGCCGAGCCGAGACCCAGCGTCCGCCAACGGTTTCGGAAGCGGTACGTTCGGGTGAAAGGCTACCTGGTTGATCCTGCCAGTAACATATGCTTGTCTCAAAGATTAAGCCATGCAGGTCTAAGTGCACACGGTTCACAGTGAAACTGCGAATGGCTCATTAAATCAGTTATGGTTCCTTTGATCGCTCCCACCCGTACTTGGATAACTGTGGCAATTCCAGAGCTAATACATGCAAACGAGCGCCGACTCGGCCCCTTTCGGGGGGCTGCGGACGCGTGCATTTATCAGATCCAAAAACCCATCCGGCGGTCCCTTCGGGGTCCCCGGTCCGCTTTGGTGACTCTAGATAACCTCGGGCCGATCGCGCGCCCTCTGCGGCGGCGACGTGTCTTTCGAATGTCTGCCCTATCAACTTTCGATGGTACTTTCGGCGCCTACCATGGTGACCACGGGTAACGGGGAATCAGGGTTCGATTCCGGAGAGGGAGCCTGAGAAACGGCTACCACATCCAAGGAAGGCAGCAGGCGCGCAAATTACCCATTACCGAAGCAAGGCCCCGGACAGGTGGTAGTCACGCATCTGGTGCCAGTCTGCTGAAAGTTTTGAGTTTTCTGAACGAAAACCTGCCACACTGTGACCGTGCATCTTTTACCGGGAAAATCTAAGCCGGGTCGAGCAAGTTACGCCTAAGTACAGTCTTTAAACGGAAATAAGACGGTTATCTCCCATGGCCTGCGAAGTGGCGCTCTGCTATAACATTAAGCAGATGAGTGGGCCTTGAGGAAGTTTTTCTAACACTAAGCCATGACGATGGTGGAGCGTATAACCACTCTCCTGCGCTTGGGGAACGCAGGAGTATATACCCAGATCATTAATGCTGTGTTCCAATAATGATACTCATACTGGATGGTACGTGGCCCAGGATAAAAACGCACCTAACCCCGACGTAGAACCCGGCGTCGTGGGTGGTCGGACTACGGGTAGTAGCAGAAAGAGAGAAAGCCAAGGTGACCGCCCCGGCACCTCTGGTAGTCGAGCAACGGGGACGAACCGCAGCGTACCTCCTGGCGCTAGCGGGGGCAAAACAACGGGAGGCTCCTTGGAGTATGACTCTGAGGATGACTTTCAGCCTTCGTGCTTACGGCTCTATAAAGCACGCTTCTCAAGCGTTAAACCTGGCGCGAAGAGACGACAGACGACAGGTCAAGTGAAGAGAGGGGGTGCTACCCCAAGCACCTCTACAGCCTCAGGACATGGGGGCCGCCGCAGTGCTCCCCCCTGCGCTAGCGGTGGACGAACCGAGGGGGGCTCCGCAGAGCCTGACTCTGCGGATGAATTCCAATCCGGTCCACACATCCGGAGAGAAAAAAAGGTGTGTAGGCGCAACATTGAGCCTGATGTTGTTGCTGATCGGGCGACAGGCTCTGCTACAAACCAGGACGCATTCCCCGGTGTCTCTGGAGCCCAGGAACAGGGGAGAAACCGTGATGCTGCCTCTTGTGCTAGCGGTGGAGAGCAAACAGAGGCGAACCCGATTCCGCCCGCTACTCCGGTGGCTAGGGCGGGGGGGAGAGAAGGTCTAATGCCGGCCACACCTGTCAGGACTTTCCTTACCTCCCCATTAAGGCGCGGACGGTGTGGTAAGTCCGCAAAGCCGATAAGGTTTTCCATTCAGTGTCGGACTAACCTGAAGTGCCCGGTCTGTGATGATCTGCTGACGTCGTTGTTGGCGGCGAGGTGCCACGTACGGAAACACCACCCCGGACGGGCGTTCTTGGGTAGTTGCAGGAAGTGCGCCTTCAGAAGCGAGTTCGCGGGAGCTTGCCATGACCATGCGAAGACTTGTGACAAGTCAAAAAGGAGGCGCACGATACTATCCATGACGCTGCCAGCCAGCCGCGCGTCTCCACGTACGCCTCCAAATGGCGTTAGCGATCTCACACCGAGTGCCTCGAATAGAACGCGTGCCGCCCTCCTTCTTGGAAAGAGGAGAAAGTGGTCGGCGGAGGAGGTGGAGACCGTCTGGGATGCTGTTGCTTGCACTGGCTTGTCCCCTACGACATTCCAGAGTCTGCAGGAGACTTTCCCGGGAATCCCCCCACGCCAGATTGAACAAAAAGCGAGATCTGTCTGGAAGTCAATGGTGGGTCCACGAGCTAATGCGGCAGGATTACAAGTTGATCCAAGAATAAGTACACTCGCCAAACCTTCAAAATATTCTTGGACCAAGCCCACGGCCGGCCGATGGCTTGCCCTCGAGGCAAAGAAAAAGGCTAAGGAACATTTCGACGGAGTGAAACTTTTTGCTGAGAGGTTCAGGATCGAAGGGTACACCGGAAGAAAGGGCATAGCTTTCTTGATGGAGGCCCTGAAAGAACTTGGGAACGTTGCTAAAGGGAGCAGGCGCGAGGTGGTGGAAAGAGTTACTGAGAGAGCATTGAGGGAGATTCGAGGCAATGATGCCCCAGTATTTCATCAAACAAACGAGGTAAAACCGCAGGTAACCCCCAGACCCCGTCTAAGAAACAAGCACTCAGTGCGGGCAGTGAGCAAGGCCAGAATCACGAAGCTACTGGATAGTGGTCCTGGTGAAGCTGTCTGATGAACTTCTGGACGGAATGGTCGCAGTGGACTGCTCAGTTCCTCTTGAGGACCTCGCCGGGGGTTCTGAGAGAGCTCTGGACGTATCACAGTGACTATGTAGGTCTGGGCCAGTTCAAGGTTCCCTCGGATGCTGATAACGAGGTGTTCAAAGCCCTGATAACCCCCGGAGAGGTGACAAACAAGCGTCACACCATCGACAAGGGGTCTACTGCCGGCCCGGATGGCGTCTCCAAATATAATCTCATGAGCTGGGATATCGACGGAGAAAAGCTTGCCCTCTTGTTTAACACCTGGTATGTCGTTGCCTGTGTCCCCGAATGTGTGAAACCAGCGCGCACTACAATGATCCCAAAAACCACTGACAAAGATTCTCTAAAAAATGTGAACCATTGGAGACCCATCACGGTGGGCTCCATGCTCCTACGGTTGTTCCAGAAAGTGCTTCACGGAAGGCTTAGTGAAGCATGCAATGTCCATGAAAGCGGCGAGGATTCATAAGTGCCCCCGGATGCTCAGAGAACTTGTTCTCGCTGCAGACGATGGTGAACAACTGCTCTCAGACCAAGTCCCGTCAGGGAATTGTATTCCTCGATATTGCCAAGACGTTCGACGCTGTGGCACATCAGCACATCTTTGAGGTCCTACGACGTCGGGGTGTAGATGGGCACTTGGTTAGGTGCATTCAAAGTGGCTATTCAAACAGCTACACGCGAGTTGCGCTACGGGGAGAGTTGTCTGGGCCCATTTCCATGACAAGGGGAACGCGCCAGGGCGACCCGTTGTCTCCGCTCCTATTCAACCTGGCGCTTGATCCCTTGCTCTATGCGCTCTCTGAGCTAGGAGAAGGGTACAAGATCGGGCCTTTAAAAATTTCGGCAATGGCTTTCGCGGATGACATGGTTCTGGCAAGTAACAGCTACGGCGGCATGCAACTTAATCTCGACATTGTAGCAGAATTCAGCAAGCTCACCGGCATGCGAATCCAAGCTGCAAAGTCCTACGGCTTTTTCCTAGCGCCTCACCCTGTACGAGCGAAAAGGGGCTGTACATGGGTGAACCGGTGCCCCCGGTTCTCGGTGGGCGGCGCAGAGATCCCTTTCGTCTGGTCGCGGACCAATGCGAAGTACTTGGGGATGGAAATAAGTCCGAGAAGAGGCCTGGCGAAGCCGGACATGGTCCCCAAGGTCGAAGAGTGGCTGGACAGGGTGAGGGCGGCCCCAATGTCACCACACCAGAGACTTTGGTTTACACGGACCTGTCTGATTCCGAGGGTGTTGTACCAACTCACTCACGGCGACGTGAGTGGTCAAGAGCTGCGAAAACTGGATCTGTGTATTTGGAAGTCGGTGAGGAGTTGGCTCCGGTTGTCTGTCTCTACTGCCACGAATGCGTTCTACTCCCGCCTGCGGGACGGAGGTCTGGGCTTGCCTAGACTCTCAACGGTAGTTCCATTGCAAAAGGCTAAGATGGTTTACAACTTTTTACAGTCCAGCAATGGATTGGTAAGGGGCCTTGCATGGATTGCCGAGGGACAAGAAGGGTTCGAATCGAGGATGAGGAGAGCGTTCGGACCGGATGCTGACCCGCCCGACCTCACTGCCTATAAGCCTGAGCTAGTCGAGGGGCAACCGGGAGTGCCCCCCCTCCCTCTGCCTGCTGAGCCGTGGGAGGCCCCTTGGGATTGGCGAGAGATTGAGTTCGAGAAATGGGCGGCCCATCCGGTTCAGGGTTGGGGCTTGAGGAACTTTCGCCGTTCGGTGGAGTCGAACAGCTGGCTACTGCTGAGACCTCTTAAGGCTCTTCCCTGGTTTAGGGATGCAGTAAGACTCCGGTTCGGAGTATGGCCTACTGGGGAATTCCTCGCGCGAGGGAGAGGGAAAGACTCAGCTCGGTGCCGGTGGTGCAAGAAAGGACTCGAAACCTCATCTCATCTCTTGGGATTGTGCAAGGCCACGAAAGCTTTCAGAATCTCCCGACATGACAGGGTCTGCGCAATGGTGGCCAGGCGGGCCGAACTGAGAGGCTGGGCGGTCGAGAAGGAGCCTTGGTTCACTCTTGACGACGGTCGATTTGTGAAGCCTGACCTGGTCATGCGACGGGGTGAGGACGCGCTGATCATTGACGTGACGGTGAGATATGAGAGGGGACGAGGCTACATGCGCAGGGCCGCCAGAGACAAAGCTGTGAAATACAAACCCATTGCTGAAATACTCAGGAAGGAAGAAGGGACTGAGAGGGCCCTGACGAATGGGTTCGTGGAGGGTTCAAGGGGACAGTGGTTCAACGGGAACAACACTGTACTCGGTACGATCGGTCTATCGAAAGCTGAACGCAGAACATTTGGAAAAAGGATCTGCA
>NW_026946026.1:10000-22259 GCF_034702125.1 Engraulis encrasicolus
CACCGTCGAAGGGGCCGGACACCCGAGCTCGGCGGCGAACCGCAGCGAGCGCACGCGACAGAAGACACCCATTCACGGGACTACGGAATCCGGCATCTGGCTGGGAAGGGTGGAGCGTTCGTTCGCAGGCATTCATTGGGTTATTTAGTGAATTATATATATATATTTTTTTAAATAAATCACGAGCGTCACCACGACCGCGTGTCTATTATTATGAATATTATTGCAATCCTTAGCCACTACTCTGTGTGTGTCTATAGGTGTGTGGGGCCTCTGCTATGCTCTGGCCGGGGTCATACCTAGCCAGGGCAAGGCCTCCTCCAGCCGGGCAGAGAGGCATGCGCTCTGGTGTGGGTGTGGGTGTGAGGCATTTGGCTACCTTAAGAGAGTCAACGTTACTCCCGCCGTTTACTCGCGCCTCATTGAAGGCCTCTAGCAGTAGGATTTAGATCATTTAGTGGCATGTGGCAGGTGAGGAGGGGAGACATGAGGAGAGGAGAGGAGAGGAGGAGAGGAGAGGAGAGGAGAGAGGAGAGGAGAGGAGAGGAGAGGAGAGGAGAGGAGAGGAGAGGAGGGGAGAGGAGAGATGAGGAGAGGAGAGGATTATTATGAGCAGTGTTACAATGCTTAGCCACTACTCTGTGTGTGTCTATAGGTGTGTGGGGCCTGTGCTCTGCTCTGGCCGGTGTCATACGGCCTCCTCCAGCCTGGCAGCCACTACTCTGTGTGTGTGTGTGTCTATAGGTGTGTGGGGCCAGTGCTCTGCTCTGGCTGGGGTCATACGGCCTCCTCCAGCCTGGCAGCCACTACTCTGTGTGTGTGTGTGTCTATAGGTGTGTGGGGCCAGTGCTCTGCTCTGGCTGGGGTCACACGGCCTCCTCCAGCCTGGCAGGGAGACATGCGCACTGCTCTGCCTGCCGGTGGAGCGTTCATTCACAGGCATACGTTCAGTTATTTTGTGAATTATTTTCACTTTCCTTGTTTAAAAAAAAATAAATACATCATGACTGTCATTGTGACCATGTGTCTATTATTATGAGCAGTGTTACAATGCTTAGCCACTACTCTGTGTGTGTCTATAGGTGTGTGGGGCCTGTGCTCTGCCTATAGGTGTGTGGGGCCTGTGCTCTGCTCTGGCTGGGGTCACACGGCCTCCTCCAGCCTGGCAGGGAGACATGCGCTCTGCTCTGCCTGCCGGTGGAGCGTTCATGCACAGGCATACATTCAGTTCTTTAGTGAATTATTTTCACTTTCCTTGTTTAAAAATAAATAAATACATCATGACTGTCATTGTGACCATGTGTCTATTATTATGAGCAGTGTTACAATGCTTAGCCACTACTCTGTGTGTGTGTCTATAGGTGTGTGGGGCCTGTGCTCTGCTCTGGCTGGGGTCACACGGCCTCCTCCAGCCTGGCAGGGAGACATGCGCTCTGCTCTGCCTGCCGGTGGAGCATTCATGCACAGGCATACATTCAGTTATTCAGTGAATTAATTTCAGTTTCCTTGTTTAAAAAAATAAATAAATACATCATGACTGTCATTGTGACCATGTGTCTTTTATTATGAGCAGTGTTACAATGCTTAGCCACTACTCTGTGTGTGTCTATGGGTGTGTGGGGCCTGTGCTCTGCTCTGGCTGGGGTCACAGAGGCCTCCTCCAGCCTGGCAGGGAGACATGCGCTCTGCTCTGCCTGCCGGTGGAGCGTTCATTCACAGGCATACATTCAGTTCTTTAGTGAATTAATTTCAGTTTCCTTGTTTAAAAAAAAATAAATACATCATGACTGTCATTGTGACCATGTGTCTATTATTATGAGCAGTGTTACAATGCTTAGCCACTACTCTGTGTGTGTCTATGGGTGTGTGGGGCCTGTCCTCTGCTCTGGCTGGGGTCACACGGCCTCCTGGCTGGGGTCACACGGCCTCCTCCAGCCTGGCAGGGAGACATGCGCTCTGCTCTGCCTGCCGGTGGAGCATTCATGCACAGGCATACATTCAGTTCTTTAGTGAATTATTTTCACTTTCCTTGTTTAAAAAAAAAATAAATACATCATGACTGTCATTGTGACCATGTGCCTGTTATTATGAGCAGTGTTACAATGCTTAGCCACTACTCTGTGTGTGTCTATGGGTGTGTGGGGCCTGTCCTCTGCTCTGGCTGGGGTCACACGGCCTCCTGGCTGGGGTCACACGGCCTCCTCCAGCCTGGCAGGGAGACATGCGCTCTGCTCTGCCTGCCGGTGGAGCGTTCATTCACAGGCATACGTTCAGTTATTTTGTGAATTATTTTCACTTTCCTTGTTTAAAAAAAAATAAATACATCATGACTGTCATTGTGACCATGTGTCTATTATTATGAGCAGTGTTACAATGCTTAGCCACTACTCTGTGTGTGTGTCTATAGGTGTGTGGGGCCTGTGCTCTGCTCTGGCTGGGGTCACACGGCCTCCTCCAGCCTGGCAGGGAGACATGCGCCGGTGGAGCGTTCATTCACAGGCATACATTCAGTTCTTTAGTGAATTAATTTTCAACTTTCCTTGTGTAACACACACACACACACACACATCATGACTGTCATTGTGACCATGTGTCTATTATTATGAGCAGTGTTACAATGCTTAGCCACTACTCTGTGTGGGTCCTGACTGTCATGATGACCATTATTATGACAAGTATTAGAATCCTTAGCCACTACTCTGTGTGGGTCATGGTTGTCATGATAACCATTGTTATGACCAGTATTAGAATCCTTAGCCACTACTCTGTGTGGGTCCTGACTGTCATGATGACCATTATTCTGACCAGTATTAAAAGCCTTTGCCACTGCTCTGTGTGGGTCTAATGGTAATGTGGGGCCTCTGCTCTGCTCTGGCCGGGGTCATACCTAGCCAGGGAGAGAGGCCCCAGATGCAGGCGGCCAGGGAGGCTTGAGCTTTGCCCTGCCTGCCGGCGGAGCATTCATTCACAGGCCTCCATTAATTTATTTAGGGAATAATTTTCTTCTTTTAAAAAAAAAAATCCAGACTGTCATTATGACCACTATTATGACCTCCTGGCTATTATTATGACCCTTTATTACAATCCTCAGCCACTACTCTGTGTGGGTCTAATGGTGTGTGGGACCTGTGCTCTGGCCGGGGTAATACCTAGCCAGGGCAAGGCCTCCTCCAGCCGGGCAGGGAGGCTCAGGTACGGCCCTGGACCTCATACGCCGGTGCCCGGGAGAGTGTGGGGTGTCTTTACAGGGCCAGTTGGTCTCGGAGCGCCTGGATGTGGCCGGCACTGGGCAGAGCTTTCTTGAAAATGGTGTTTTGCCCATATGTTCAATTAAATGTATTTATTTGCTCATTTTATGTTTCTGGTCTGTTCCTGGTGTGTGTGTGTGTGGAGTGTGTGGGTGTGTGTGTTGTGTGAGTGTGTGTTGTTGTGTGTGTGTGTGGTGGTGGTGTGGGTTGTTGTGTGTGTTGGGCTGTGGAGTGTGTGTAGTTGTGTGTGTGTGTGTGTGTGTTTGTGTGTGTTGTTGTGGTGTGTTGTGTTGTGTGTGTGTGTTGTTGGGGTGTGAGTGTTGTTGTGTGTGTGTGTGTTGTTGTTGTGTGTGTGTGTGTGTGTGTGTGGTGTGCGGCCATTTGGCTACCTTTAGAGTCGTCATAGTTACTCCTTCCCCATGGCCGTTTACTCGCCCGCGTCAATGAAAGCCTTTAGCAGTAAGGATTTATATCATTTCATGGCATGTGCAGGGGAAAGGGAGACATGAGGAGAGGTAAGGAGAGGAGAGATGAGAGGAGTGAGAGGAGAGGAGAGGAGAGGAGGGGTAAGAGAGCGTGTGTGTTGACTGTGTTGTTGTTTTGTGTTTTGTGAGTTGTTTGTGTTGTGTGGCTGTTGTGGGTTTTGTAGTGTGTGTTGTGTTGTTTGTGTTCTCTGTGTTAAATGTATTCATTTAAATGTATTTATTTGCTATATATTATTTCATGCAATTCTGTTAAATTATGTCATTTTGGTTATTTGTTGCAATTCAATTTTTTTCTTTCAAATTTTCACATTCTTTGTTTTCCTAAATAATTTTCGTCTCCTGGTGATTCTTATGCTTAAATATATGCTCTGTGTCATGTTTTGTTTTGTAATGGCGGCCCGTGTCCACAAAGGCGGGCCGCATCTCCATACAAACCTGTCAAAGCATGCCTCCACTGGGCACATCATTTCCATGGCTTTTTCCCCGGGCGCAGTACCACTCAGCGTCCACCAGCGGCGAACACGTCTCCATAACAGCCTGTCAAAACAACCCCCTGCCAATAGGAAAACACCGTAAAAACACGCACGCCACACCTTCAATGGAAAAGCCGTCAAAACAGCACTGCCACAACGGCACCAAGACAGGCACTGTCAAAACAACCCACTGCCAATAGAAAACCCCGTCAAAAACCACTGCCACCAGCCTTCAATGGAAAAAAGCCTCAAACAAGCACTGCCACACGGCTCCTACGGCTTCCGGACCCGTCAATGGAAAACCCCTCAAACAACACGCTCTGCCAAAACGGGCTCAGGACCTCTCCAATTGACCGGCCATCATTTCCGAGGGTTCCAAAAAGGCAACCTCGCGAGGGTTACCTCTAATTTTCAGGAGAGAAGCTTTCAACACCAAAAACTTAGAAAAAATCTCACTCACGGATCTCTCCAGTCTCTTCCCCAGTCTAACGAGAGCGTGTCCGATCTAAGTCACTCATTTTCGGCCTTATGTCCGCGGAGGACTGGTCCTCACTCTGAGTCTGCCCCAGAGCTGGAGGTTTTGACTTTTTCATCCGAGGCTTGGCGGCAATCAAGCCGGCAAGAGTGCTCTCATGGCGAGGCCGAGTGCTTGGGGGAAACCCCCCCCTGATCGATATTTTTTTTTTTTTTGGCTTTTTTCATTCAAACGAGCTTGAAAGGCAGACAAGCCCAGGGAGTGCCCCTCGGTGGGAGGGCCCCGGTGGCACGGGGGCCCACCCCCTGATGAATTTGTTTTTTTTTCAACCGAGGCTTGGTGAAGGCAAGCCCCAGCAAAGTCCTCATGCGGGCAGGCCCCCCGACGTGGGCCCCCACCCCCCTGGATAAATTTTTTTTTTTTGCTTTTTAGCCGAGGCTTGGGAGGCAGCCAGGCAAAGTCCCTCGGTGGGTGGCCCCCGCGCTTGGGCCCCCCCCCTGGAAGAAATTTTTTTTTTTTATTTTTTTTTTTTTGGCTCTGCTTTAAGTTTGCAACCACACACCCGATCTATTGGAATACGAACCCTCCTGGAGAGGCACCCCTAACCGGCTATCACGCCGTCGAAGGCCCTCCCCTCCTCCGCACAGCGGCGTCCGACACCTAGCCCTGTCAATGCGCGGAGCTCCACGGAGCCTCGCCCGACTCGTGCCTCAACCCTCTGAGCGAGACCAGTCGACCCCGTCTGCCCTAACGGCTTGACACAGGCCCTCCCCGCGGCCAGGCGGCTTCCACGATACTCTCCGCGGACGCAACAACCGAAGCCCCGAGCGATCGCCGTCGAAACGCACGTTTTCCCCCAGTCGTCCCACACGTTCGGTCCAAGACCCTCCACGACTCACGGCGGGCCGGCGCCTCCCGCACCCCTTCGGGGGAAGCGGGTGCCTCCGGTGCGGCCGAGCCGAGACCTCACGACCGCCAACACTTTCGGAAGCGGTTCGCTTCGGAGTGAAAAGGCTACCTGGTAGATCCTGCCAGTAACAAATGCTTTCTCAAAGATTTACTCAGAGGTCTAAGTGCACACGTTCACAGTGAAACTGCGAATGGGCTCATTAAATCAGTTATGGTTCCCTTTGATCGCTCCCCACCCGTACTTGGATACAGTGGCAATTCCAAGCTTAATACATCAAACGACGCGCCGACTCCCCCTCCTCGGGGGCTTGCGGACGCAGTGCAATAGCGAGCAATCCAAAAACCCAGCCGGCTGTCCCTCGGGGGTCCCCGGTCCGCTTTGGTGACTCTAGAATTACCTCGGGCGATCGCCGCAGCCCTCTGCGGCGGCGACGTGTCTTTTCGAATGTCTGCCCTATCACTTTCGATGTAATTTCGCGCCTAACCATGTGGACCACGGTAACGGGGAATCATGGTTCGATTCCGTAGAGGGAGCCTGAGTAACGGCTAACCACAATCCAAGGAAGGCAGCAGGCGCAGCAAAATTACCCATTACCGAAGCAAGCCCCCGACAGTGGTAGTCACGCATCTGGTGCCAGTCGCTGAAAGTTATTGAGATTTCTCCTGAACAAAACCTGCCGCCACTGTGACCGTGCATCTTAACCACCGGGAAAAATCTAAGCCGTCGAGCAGTTACGCCGAAGTACAGTCTTTAAAAAAACGGAAATAATAAGACGTTATCTCCGCAAGGCCTTGCGAATGGCGGTCTGCTATAAACCATTAATCAATGAAGTGGCCTTGAGGAAGTTTTTCTAACACGAAGCCATGAACGATGGTGAGCGTATAACACTCACCTTGCGCTTGGGGAACGCGTAGTAAATACCCAGAATCATTAATGCTGTGATCCAATAATGAGATACTCAAACTGATGGTACGTGGCCCAGGATAAAAACCACCTAACTCCCCAACGTAAGAACCCCGCGTCGTGGGTGGTCGGACTACCGTAGTAGCAACAGAGAGAAAGCAAGGTTGACCGCCCCCGCAACCTCTGTAGTCGAGCAAAGGGGACGAACCCAAGCGTACCTCTGCGCTAGCGGGGGCAAACAAACGGGAGGGCTTGAGTATGACTCTAGGATGATCTTTTCAGCTCTTTCGTGCTTACGGCTACTATAAACACGCTACTCCAAGCGTTAAACCTGGCGCAAGAGAACGACAGACGACAGGTTCAAGTGAAGAGAGGGGTCTACCCCACACCTCGACAGCCTCAGGACATGGCCGCCGCAGTGCACCCCCCTGCGCTAGCGGTGACAACCCGAGGGGGCTCCCCGCAGAGCCTGACTCTGCGATGAATTCCAATCCGGTCCACACATCCGGAGAGAACAAACGGTGTGTAGGCGCAACATTAGCCTGATGTTGTTGCTATCGGGCCGACGAGGCTCTCTACATAACCAGGACCATTCCCCGTGTCTCGGAGCCCTAGGAAACAGGGGAGAAACCGGAT
The DNA here is from genome assembly GCF_034702125.1 of Engraulis encrasicolus. NCBI lineage: Eukaryota > Metazoa > Chordata > Actinopteri > Clupeiformes > Engraulidae > Engraulis > Engraulis encrasicolus. The sequence goes on from NW_026946026.1 coordinate 17,131, forward strand.
GCTGCACACACACTAGCGGTGGACTAGCAAAACAGAGGCGAACCGATTCTCGCCCGCTACTCCGTGGCTAGGGCGGGGGGGAGATGATGGTCTAATCGGCCACACCTGTCAGACTTTCCTTACCTCCCATTAAAGGCGCGGACGGTGTGGTAAGTCCGCAAAGCCGATAAGTTTTCCAAATCAGTGTCGGACCTAACACCTGAAGTGCCCGGTCTTGTGATGATCTGCTGACGTCGATGTTGGCGGCGAGGTGCCACGTACGGAAACACCACCCGAGCGGGCGTTCTTGGGTATTCAGGAAGTGCGCCTTCAGAAAGCGAGTTCGCGGGAGCTTGCCATGTACCATGCGAAAGACTTGTGACAAGTCACTAAAGGAGGCGCACCGATACTATCCCATGACGCTGCCAGCCAGCCGCGCGTCTCCACGTAACGCCTCCAAATGCGGTTAGCGTTCTCACACCGAGTGGCCTCGAATAGAACGCGTGCCGCCCTCCTTCTGAAAGAGAGAAAGTGGGGGTTTTATTTTTCGCGGAGGAGGGTGAGACCGTCTGGGATGCTGTTGCTTGCCACTGGGCTTGTCCCCTACGACAATTCCAGAGTCTGCAGGAGACTTCCCCCCGTGAATCCCCCACCCAGATTGAACAAAAAGCGAGATCTGTCTGAATTCAATGGTGGGTCCTACGAGCTAATGCGCAGGATACAAGTTGATCCAAGAATATAGTACACTCTCGACCTTCCCAAATATCCCTGGACCGAGCCCACGGTCGGCCCGCTGGCTATGCCTTCGAGGCCCAAAAGAGAAAGGCCAAGGAAATATTTTCGACGGAGATGAAACCTTGTTGCTGAAAGGTTTCAAGGATCTCCAGGGTACGCCCGGACCAAAGGGCACATCTTTCTTGGCTGGAAATGCCCCTGAAAGAAATTGGGAACATTGATAAGGGGGAGCAGGCACGAGTTGAGTCGAAAGAGTGACTGAGAGAGCAATGAGGGAGATTCGAGGCAATGATACCGGCGTCGTTGTTTCAGCAAAGAAACGAGGCGAAACCGCAGGTAACTAACCAGACCTACGTCTAAGAAACAAGCACTTCCAGTGCGGAGCGGATGAACAAAGCCTGAGTCACGAAGTTACTGGATAGTGACCCGACGAAGCTGGCTGATGAACTCTTTGGATGGAATGGTCAGCGGGTGGACTGGCCCGGTGCCTCTTGAGGATCCTCGCTGGGGTCCTGAGCAGAGCTCTGGACGGACCGCAGGGTTGCCTATGTAGGTTTGGGCCAGTTCAAGGTTCCCTCGGATGCTGACAATGAGGTGTTCAAAGCCTTTGATAAACCCCTCCCCCGGGGGGGGATAAGGTGATCAACAAGCTCTCTCACCATCGACAAGGGGTCTGCTGCCGGCCGGATGGCGTCTCCAGAGACAAGTCTCCTGGCGTGGGATTGTGAAGGGGATAAGCTATGCCCTCCCTGTTTTTAACCACCTGGTTTACGGTCGCTGGCCCTGTGTCCCCGATTGTGTGAAACTCAGCTCGCACTACAATGATTCCAAAAGACCATTGACAAAGACTCTGCCTCGTTTGGAAAACTTGAACAATTTGGAGACTCCATCACGGGTGGGCTCACTCATGCTCCCTGGCGATTGCGTTTTCCAAAAAGTGCGTTCATGTAAGGCTTAGTGAAGCATGTAAGGTCCACAAAAAGGCAGCGTGGATTCATAAGTGCCTCCCGGATGCTCAGAGAACTTGTTCTCCGCTGCAGACGATGGTGAACAACTGCTCCCAAACCAGGTCCCGTCTTTGAATTGTATTCCTCGATATTGCCAAGGCGTTCGACGCTGTGGCACAATCGCTCAGCACATTTTTTCGAGGTCTTACGACGGCGGGGTGTAGATGGGCACTTGGTTAGGTGCATTCAGAGTAGCTATTCAAAACAGCTACAAACGAGAATTGCCCTAAACGGAGGGTAGTTGTCTGGGCCCATTTCCCATGTCGAGGGGAACGCGCCCACGGGCGACCCTTTGTCTCCGCTGCTATTCAACCTGGCACTTGATCCCTTGCTCTATGGCTGCTCTCTGAGTTTAGGAGAAGGGTACAAAAGGTTGGACCTTTAAAAATTTCAGGCGATGGGCTTTCCCGCGGATTGACATAGGTTCTGGCAAGTAACAGCTACGGCGGCATGCAACTTAATCTCGACATTGTAGCAGAATTCAGCAAGCTCACCGGCATGCGAATCCAAGCTGCAAAGTCCTACGGCTTTTTCCTAGCGCGCTTCACCCTGTTACTAGCGAAAAGGGGCTGTACACTGGGTGAACCGGTGCCTTCCCGGTTCTCGGTGGGCCGGCGCAGAGAATCCCGCTTTCGTCTTGGTCGCGGACTAAGGCGAAGTACCTAGGGATGGAAAATTAGTCCGAGAAGAGGCACTGGCGAAGCCGGACATTGGGTCCCCAAAGGTCACCATGGAGTGGTTGGACAGGGTAAGGGCCGGCCCCAATGTTCAGCGCACTCAGAGGCATTTGGTTTACACGGACCTGTCCTGATTCCGAGGGTGTTTGTACCAACTCATACTCACGGTGACAGTGAGATGTGTCACTTAGCTGCGAAAAACTGGATCTGGAGTGCATTCGCAAGTCAAGTGAATGAGTTGGCTCCCGTGTTGTCTGTCCTCGTACTGGCCTACGAATGCGTTTCATACTGCCCGCCTGCGGGACAGGGGGTCCTGGGGCTTGCCAGGCTCTCAACAAGGGGTAGTTTCCACTGCAAAAGAGCTAAGATGGTTTAACAACTTTTTACAGTCCAGCAATGATTGGTGAGGGGCCACTGCATGGATTTGCCGAGGGACAAGAAGGGTTCGACATCGAGGATGAGGAGAGGCGTTCGGAACCGGATGCTGACCCGCCCGACCTCACTAGCCTATAAGCCTGAGCCCTAGTCGAGGGCATACCTGGGGAAAGTGTACCCCCGCACCTGCCCCTCTGCCTGCTGAGCCCGGGGAGGGCCCCTTGGGATTGGCAGAGAGATGTGAGTTCGAGAAATGGTATGGGCGCGGCCCGATCCCGGTTCAGGGTTTCGGGGCTTGAGGAAAACTTTCGCCGTTCGGTGGAGTCGGAACAGCTGGCTACTGCTGAGACCTCTTAAGGCTCTTCCTGAGTTTTTTAGGGATGCAGTAAGAACTTATCCGGTTCGGTAGTATGGCCTACTGGAGTAATTCCTCGCGCGAGGGAGAGGGAAAGACTCAGCTCGGTGCGCGGTGGTGCAAAGAAAGGAACTCGAAACCTCATCTCATCTCTTGGGATTGGTGCAGGCCACGAAAGCTTTCAGAATCCTCCCGGGACATGACAGGGTTCCTGCGCAATGGTGGCCATGCGGGCCGAACTGAGAGGACTGGGCGGTCGAGAAGGAGCCTCGGTTCACTCTTGGCGACGGTCGATTGGTGAAGCCTGACCTGGTCCATGCGACCGGGGCGAGGACGCGCCTGATCATTGACCGTGACGGTGAGTATATGAGAGGGGACGAGGCTACATGCCAGGGCCGCCAGAGTACAAAAGCTGTGAAATACAGAACCCGTATGCGGAAATACTCAGGAAGGAATGAAGGGACTGAGAGGGCCTGACGAATGGGTTCGTGGTGGGTTTCAAGGGGACCAGTGGTTCAGCGGGAACAACACTGTACTCGGTATGATCAGCTTGTCGAAATTCGAACGCAGCAACCTTTGGAAAAAGGATATGGCAAATGGGTCTTGAAAGACTCAGTCAACATCCTGAGGAACTTCTGCTGAAGACGGTCAAAAGAAGTAGGGTCCTTGGCGGTTGGTAAGTCAGAATCTTATGACGGATGTTGAGTCAGAAATGGCTATGACAGAAGGGCCTCCAATCAGAGCGACAAGGCAGGTGGGCGTCCTACACCTCAATGATTTAAAACGCCCCAGATCCTTCAGTGGCCACAGAGCGGGCCGCGGGGTGTCTTTTCTCCCGCTTTCTGCTGTGGCTCGTCCCCTGGCTTGTGGTTTCGGTGGGTGTGTGGTGGGTGGTGGGGGGTTTTCTTCTTCTTCTCCCTAGCTCCCTTGTGCGTGCCGCTTCTTGGACCGAAAACGTCGGCGAGCGTTCACAAACTGCACTCAGTTTAAGATGCGTGGCTGAATTCAGGTCGGACCGCCTGCCGGTGCAGCGGGGCGGGGACACTCCGTAAGATGAATCCGGAAGCTCTTGCCATGGCTAATCCGAGGCTGGGCGGTTGCGGCGGAGGCTGTTATGTAGCCACAAGCCCGTAGTAGGCTGTCGGTCACGGGCATGGAAAAACCTGGAGGGTCTGAAAAGCTTCCGAAGGCAAAAGAAGGCGCCGGCCCAGTTTACAGAGGCGGGTCTGCGAGTAGGTGAGGCTCTGTTCCCCGATGCTGTGCTGCTGAAAATTTGACAGCGACGGGGAGTCCCTCGTGACGCTCGCGAACTCGGCTTGAAAGGCAAAGGGGCCATCCTTAACACTGAAAGCAACGGAGGGGCTGAATGATGTCCCGGGGCGAGGCGGCAGTGTATCTTCAGATTAAGACTCCTGCTGAAATACCTTCCATCCGCCTCGCTCGCTGGGTTGCCATCGGTGCATGGGTCCCTTTTTTTTGGGTGTGTTGAAACACCATTCTCCCCTCCTGTCCTCCCCCCCGGCTTCGACCAAGTGCAAACCCGTGACGTCGACACGAAAAACAGTGACGACGGTCCCTAAGGACCATTCCGGCTCCAATGCTGCAAAGCTGCCTGGCTACGGAACTCGAACTAGCGCGCTCACCTAAGCGTGTTACCCAGAAATTGGAAGTACAACAGCGACGGACAGCCCCCCCCGCTCCTGGTTTGGGCGTTTTCGCCGCAGACTCGTGATGAATGTGTCAGTGATGTAGCGGAGTAGGCTGCGGACAGCAGAAGGTAGCCAAATGCCTCGTCATCTAATTAGTGACGCTCGCATCGAATGGATGAACGAGATTCCCACGTGTTCCCTGACCTACTATCTAGCGAAACCCACAAGCCAAGGGACGGGCTTGGCAGAATCAGCGGGGAAAGAAAGACCCTGTTGAGCCTTGAACTCTAGTCTGGCACTGTGAAGAGAGATGAGGGGTGTAGAATAAGTGGGAGGCCCTTCGGGACCCCTG
>NW_026946027.1:0-49309 GCF_034702125.1 Engraulis encrasicolus
CTGTACTTGGGTGGTAAAATTACACACTACAATGTCTAAAATAGTCTAATTATTTATTTACTTATTTGTTTGTTTGTTCATCCAGGTACTAGGTATTAGGTATTAGGTAGCCTATTATTTAGGTATTATTTAGGCTATTTGATAAGCACTGGTGGGGGGATGGGGGGATGTGGAATTACCGAAACTGAAGACTTGATTTCTTGTATGAAGATAAAGAAGGGGGAATGCAACGTGAATTATCGAAACTGAAGACTTGACTTTTTTTGGAAGGAACATAGCTGTCCGACTCTTGATGGACCTGTCAAGCTTCCAGGAAAATGTGAGAAAAAGCAGTCAGTGTAGGCCTAGTTCAAGAGAAGCAAACATTACATCTGAGGCGCTAGTAACAATATGGTCAAGCCAGCCGCCATTCCCAGCCGCCACTATCTGAAGCGTTATAGTAGGCTAATGAATATGGTCAAGCCAGCCGTCATTCCTAGCCGCCGCTATCTGAAGCGTTATAGTAACGTTGTATGAGTATGGTCAAGCCAGCCGCCATTCCCAGCCGCCGCTATTCAAGCGTTACTAACGTTATATGAATATGGTCAAGCCAGCCGTCACTCCCAGCCGCCACTCCTCCACCCGCCGTTCAGGTAAATAACTTCACTTTTACACCATTCAAGTATTTGGCTGAAAGTAGACAACGTCGTAGGCTACAAAACACATGAAACCCGTAGTAATAGTATATGCGCGCACGTTGTTTTTAAACTGAAAGGCGGATGAACGAAAGGCGGCTGCCTTAACCGCAGTGTTTTAGTCATATCTGCGAATTATACATTAAAAAACAACTGAATAAACCAGAGGGTGGTGGAGACAGGAGAGTCCATTCATGTTATCCAATGGCGAGGAATGGTTTGTTAACTAATCCGTGACGGTCAAATTAGCTAATAAACCCACTATCGGACAATAGTCAACAATGATGTCGGCAATTGATACTCACGTTAGAGGTTCAAAGACTCAATAAACACAACGTAATACTTGTTTAGATATTCCGATGACACAATGCACATGAAGACAGGTGTGATAGCTTAGTAGCACTATTACAACAACGCAACAGTGCCTTCGATTTACCAATGTAACAGCGCTTACCTTTAGTACGACGATCCAACGCAATAATATACACCGGTGTAAAACAAACAAACAAAACCACAGGATAAACAGCACGTTCACAGTAAACAGAACAAAGAATAGCAGAAGAATAGCCGCTAAAAAAGCACCAACTTGTACTATTAGCACGTAGTTATCTGATTGTAAACAGTGCTGCTAAATTCAAAATAGGCGCTCTCCACAGGCAATACCCGGATGTGAACTCACTTGGTGATTGGTTGCTCGGCGTCACGACGTTGTGGCATTTCATTGCCCACTTTGCCCCATTTGTTCGAAACTGTTCGCAAAACGTTCGAAAGGGTTCACAGTTCACACACAAGATGGGGCAGAAATTGCTGATGATTTCAATGCCCATAACTCAATTTTGTTACCTCTTGACTCTACATCAGAATCACCTTCAAAAATAAAAAATGAAACAAACAAACAAACAAAAACAATCAAAAGAGACTTTGTTTAAAACTGAAAGTCACTTTAGAGAGAGAAAAAACTAGCTCGTTAAAACCTCCATGCAACTCAGGCCCTTTGTATAGACGTGCTGCGCTGCGTTCACACTGTGCCACTTTCTTCCTCCTGGTCACTGACAGCCTCCTCTTCCTCCACGAAGGACGAGTCGGCCTCTGTCTGTGTCTTCATCTGCTTCACTCCTGGCGTGAAGGGGGGCTGGTGCTGGTACCAGGTAGGGTGTGTCTTTACGGCGTGGGGGAGCTGAGGGCTCCTCGTCCTCAGACAGCGGGTCCAGGTGAGAGAGGGCCTGGCGGGACAGCGAGGTGGGCAGCGGGTGTGGGTGTGGGTGTGGATGCGGGTGAGGGTGAGGGTGAGGGTGAGGGTGGGTTTGTGGAGTTGAGGTGGTGATGGGGTTCCTGTCTTCCCCATGCGCTCCATGGCTTTCTGCCTGATGGTCTCTCCCTATGAGATCGAGCAGCCCCAGTCCTGACTCCTGTCCTATGGTGGATGCAATGGGTGGATGGCTGCAGCTATCCCACCATGCTCGTAGCAAAGGCTTTTTGACACAAAGTGATAATGACACTTGGCATTTCTCTTTCATCTGATAGTATATAATATATTCTGTTTTCTTTCTTTACCATCCTTTTTTCTTAGTCCTTTTTTGTTCACATTCCGGTGTTGTCATTTTGTGAGTTTATGATTGCATTAGGACAGGCATGTCCCAGCAATACTGTTTCAGTCTCTTCCAGAGGACGTATGTGATTGGCTGTTTTGCTGGTGTGTACAGTATCCTCCAATCACAGTGAGGCAAAATCGTCATTGTGTTTGTTACCAGTGTAATGGCAAAGGCGTGTGCATTCCTGACAAATGTACTATTTTTGTAGTTTTTGCTGTTTCCTATTGAGGCTGAGTCGATATGATGAATAACGCAAGTCATAACAGAGAGGCATTCTGAATGAGTCTGCAATTGATAGTGTTTATGATGAGATTTCTGTAGAGCTGCTTTAGTGAAAGCCCTGACTCTGTAAAAAAAACCACATCTTTCTTTCATACCGAGAACAGAAAATCTATTGTTCATAAAATGCCAATGCCAGAATCCTTCTTTGTATATAATTCAAATGACTTTGCAAGCTTTTGTGCTTGTGCACCTCCAATCCACCACCCAGTAGCTGTCTAGTAGCTCAAAACCTGTCACTTTGCTCATTAAAAACAGTTTCAAATAAAACAATCCCCATACTGAAAGCAGAATAGTGCCTTAACTTGGTGACTTACCCAGGTCTGTATTGCTCATGTGTCAACCTGTAATGATGACAAATTCATAGGAAAGCATATTGAGGTGTATTTCATTTTCAAACAACAGACATATTCTGTGTCAATGTTATTCAAATTGAAGTGTTTATTGAAATATACTTTTGTTTAAATACATCTCTACTTTTGTTTAAATATGTCTATCTGTCTGCATGAGACCTGTCAGCAATGTTATGTTTAGAAATATGGATCAGTTTGTGTTTTACAAAAAAGAAAAACTAAAAGGATATCCTAATAAGATAGCAAGAGACTCTGAAGGACTACGGCTGTCAAAGTAAAGTCAAGCCAAGCCTGGAAAACTTGGAACTATTTCTCTGCAATAATGTAGGATGTAGGCTATGACCCTCGATCACACGAAATGTGATTAAACAGACAATATCACCCTAAATCAGACAATATGTCTTATTAAACAGTGCATCTCTACACAAGGGACTTTGTGTGCTGCAGCAACATCTCACTATTTGGACATAAGCAAGGAGGACGTCATGGAATCCCTCATACTTGCCCCAACTGGCAGCTTTTATTTTTTGGGAATGTGTTTCATTTATCATTTTTTTGGATGCATGGCTTTTACTTTACCAAAATGAATAAAATATACTTGCTTCAAAAAAAAAAAAAAAAAAAAAAAAAACAAGATGGGGCATAATGGACTGCCTCGGTGGGGGAAAGAAGGGGAAGAGAGGGGGGAAAGGGGGAAAGAGAGAAAAGAGAGGAAAAGAGAAATTTATTTTCCCACTACACTATTCACACAGTGTGCTCATGATATCCTCAGAGTACAGCGGCCCAAACATCACAGCTTTACAACATTACATCTAACCCCAGACAACGGCTGAAAAATGAGAGTGAATGAAACTCACCTGTCAGCTTCAGGACTAAGGTAAAGATGTTAAACAAAAACACAACCCAAGTATTTACTTATGTGTCCCTTCTGTGCTTGATAGTTTGATTTGCATTATCTGCTTGTTGGTATGCATTGTTGGGTTGGACACAAAGGATGTTCCCATATTTCAACTGACTAATATTTCATTAGCTTTAATAAGCTAAATCATATACTATGTTAAAATTGTAGTGTAGTGTATGCAGGATGCAGAATATAGCTTTCATCATTTAGTATTCTTTTAACTTCAATACTTCAGACATATATTGGCCAGGTGAAATGTGAGAACATCCTTTGTATCCAACCCAACGCTGTGTGCCAAAAGGAGATAATGCAAATTTCAAACCGGCACAGTTGCTGAAGGAAGATCACTAGGTGGTTTGTTTAATACAGTTATCATGCAGGCAGGTGGCCACTCTGGGGTTATGTGAACCACGCGTAACAACCTCGAGGAGCAGAGTCATACCCAACAATAAGGCACACAGACATTAGAATAGAGAGGAAGGACATCTATTTATTTAAAATGGTGTGTGTTTATATTAGTCTGTGGGAAGTGGAGTGTCTGGACTGTGTGGGTGCCCAGAGAGGTAGTTGCAAATGTGCGTTAATGGTTTGTTTTACTTGTGCCAAACGCACCGACGCGTTTCGCAGAAGTCTTTCTCAAGATGTGACACCTGCACAAGTTCAAGCACATCATCTGTGCTTGTGGCACAAATAAAATAGACTACTGCCCCACATTAAAAAGGATCCCTTACAGACACTTAAAGCTACGGTAGCCTAGAAAGTCTTCATTGTGCAAATTATTGTATGGACCATCCTGCTCAATTTTCACCATGGACACAGTATTGTTTTTTTTTTACACTTGAATTTGTTAGGATTAGGAGCAAATAATGTTTAGCATATAGCTGAAACATGTAGCCCATACAATCTTAATGCAGGAACTTTATGCTATGGTGTACATCCCATTACATGCCTTTATCCAAACTGAGTCAAAAAAGGATCAAAACAGCAACATACAATCTGTGGAGACATATGGTCTTGAAATAACTACACTGCAAATAAATATGGCAGTGTGACAGCTTACGTCTGATAATATCAGACTAATGTACTGTGTAAGAAATTAAAAAAATAATATAAAATGATGAAAGACAACAGACATAGACAACTATTTTAACACATGATTTAAAATGATTTAGCTGTGCAAATCAAATCCTGAGGTATGTACTGTGCTGCCTTAGGTAGGCAATGCATGTTTAATCAAACTGCAGGCTGTCTAACAAAAGAAGACTTAAAAGAGTTTCTTTAAAACGTTGGCGAAAGCAATAGTGTCACGTCTTCATCGATGTTGTCAGGTCAGAGAGGCACATGGATATGTGTGCAGAAACTGGAGTCATCTGGCTGGAATGACAAGTACAACAAGGGCTGAGCTGGGCTGGGCTGGGCTGGGCCATTTGGAGCTGAGACCTGCCCACCAGGGGCACAGACAATGAGGCCTGCCATCCTTATGTGCTGTCTTGTGGTAATAATCTAAAACACCATCCTCACTCCAAGGGCTTTTTCTGAACGGGGAAATAGGGGCGCTCCACCCTCATACCTCCGCGGGTGCGCCCTCATACTTCTTTTTAAAGAATATATATAAATTACTTTTTTGAGCGCCCTAGTACATTTCTGAATCACGGGGGGACAACCCCCCTTCACCCCCCTCGAAACCTGCCATGATGCTCCCTCATGCCAAAAATTCCTAGAAAAGCCCTGACTTCCATTATACACTAGCAGAAACCAAAATGCAACATGATGTACTAAACCTCCTAATGAGGCCTATTTTGTGTGCTTTTAGTGTAGCTTTTATCATTTTGTGTAGTCTACAGTCAACAGAATCACACTAAAATTCTATATCATATAAGATTGGTTCATGTGCTTTGTCATTTTAATAAGAGGGCTAAGATCAATTATATGTTAGAACAGTAGTGTCTGTAAGATGTAGTGCAGCTTTTATCGTTAGTTCAATATTCAGTCAAAATGTTGGCCAGCTGAAATGTGAGAGCACCCTTTGTGTCCAACCCAACGCCGCGTGCCAATGAGATAATGCAAATCTCAATATTAAACTGACACATGAGGAACAGCCATTCAGTTGCTGAATGAAAATCACAAGGCCATTCCTTTTACTCCTTAGCGCAGAGCCTATGTTATAACCTTAACTGTGACCAAAATGGTAATGGCTATGTCTTAATCTGTTACTTCAGGCTCTCAGTAATGTCATCTCAATGTTGTTATGATGTAGTTGAGTATTTTCAGTGAGAGTCAACAGGCCCGCTGGCGACCCCATCTGCAGTAAGAGGCTACCATAGTTGTCATGCAGGCAGGTGGTCAGCCACATTCATTATTGAGCCTTTCTCTGGTGTCATGTGAACAGATGGGGGCGCCGGTGACATACCATCCTAACAACCTTGAGGAGCAGTCACACCCAAGGCACATGGATAGTGGAGTAGAGAGCAACACTGACACTGACTGTGTGTGTGTGTGTGTGTGTGTGTGTGTGTGTGTGTGTGTGTGTGTGTGTGTGTGTGTGTGTGTGTGTGTGTGTGTGTGTGAGTGAGTGAGTGAGTGAGTGAGTGAGTGAGTGAGTGAGTGAGTGAGTGAGTGAGTGAGTGAGTGAGTGAGTGAGTGTGTGTGTGTGTGTGTGAGAGAGAGAGAGAGAGAGAGAGAGAGAGAGAGAGAGAGAGAGAGAGAGAGAGAGACTCAGACTCTAGGGGGGTGGAGGGTAGAGTGACAAGGTAGTTGGGGCGGCTCCAGTATTCTGCTACAGCTACCAGAGGGGGGCGGTCCCCGCATCAGCTGCCAGCATAGCGTGACAAGACACACTCTCTATACGTGGCACACTGTGGCAGTTCCAGCATTCCAATCACAGAGGTAGAACATAACGGCAATCCATGTCAGCCATTTTTTGGAGGTAGACCTGCAGAAATGGAAATGAATGGAGAGGGAGAAGGAGGCTCACCTCTGTCAAACAATGGCTTAATAATGTACATGATACAAGGACACAGGTTGAAGTGTGTTTCTAATTCTAAATATCAACATAATTAATATAATTTGATTTTAAATGTATTTTATCGACTCATATGATATAATTACAGATTTAGCCTGACATTTCAAATGTAGTCTTTGATTAATATGTTAGCCTACCTCATATTCACACAGTGTCCATTTTTTGACAGAGGTGAAAGCAAAAGTGAAAGCCCATTGGGAAACTCCAACTCCCATTGTCATTGTGACACAGCACTCCAAAGCACACAAGTGAACACTGCACACTGCACACAACGAAATTGCATTTATGCCTCACCCGTGCAAGGGGGTAGCCCTCAGTGGCGCCCCATGGGGAGCAGTGCGGTGGGACGGTACCATGCTCAGGGTACCTCAGTCATGGAGGAGGATGGGGGAGAGCACTGGTTGATTACTCCCCCCCACCAACCTGGCAGGTCGGGAGTCAAACCGGCAACCTCTGGGATGCAAGTCTGACGCCCTAACAGCTCACCCATGACTGCCCAATATGTGGGATATGTAGGTGGGCGTGTTCACCATTGGTTAGCATGACTGATGGTGCCTGCACTACCTACACAAGATGGGAAGCTCCATGTGCCGCTTCCCAGTGCTGTCACTAGTGTCACCTCTAGTATTATGTTCTACCTCTATGATTCCCATTCAGGAAAGTCATATGACTAAGGACAGCACCCACCGTGCACAGGACAGGCCAGCATTGGGGTGAGTTGGTCTGGGGTGGTTGGGGGGGATGGACAGAGCAGGTCTGCAGGTACCGTAAGAGGAGAGGGCAACTATTGCAGTCAACAGGAGCAAAGGTGAAGACATGATGATTAGTTGATCCACCCAAGGATAGTGCAGGCACCCGGAGATCCAAGCAGTCGTGCCCAGCGAGGCTTGAGAGAGAGAGAGAGAGAGAGTGGCACTCCTTGGAGGACATGGAGAACACACAATATTACACTAAAGTCAGACATGACGTGTCAGCGCTGTGGGTGGGGTCCTGCTTGAAGAACAGGGCAGCCAGGGTACGGCAGACAAGGGCCGGCCCATCAGCTATCCTGTGGGTAGGATTGGCTACAGGTTTCCGCAGGCACACAGTGAGGCACCAGGGTGGCGCAGGCACACAGCAAGATTAACACCTGAGATTCTTTAAATATATAGACATATGCCAACATAATAGGTTTCTATGGGCACCTAACATGACCAGGTTCCGGTCTGCCTAAAGGGGTGTGTCATAATGCTCCTAGCATTGAATAGAACAGGTCTGCCTAGGTCTGCCTAAAGCCCCCCCCCCCCCCCCCCCCCCCCCCCCCCCCCCCCCCCCCCCCCCCCCCCCCCTCCCCCCCCCCCCCCCCCCCCCCCCCCTTGCAATAATAGAACCCGGAAACAATGGGCCAATGGAACCTCTCTTTCTCTACTCTCTCTGTTAACACTGTTACTAACAGCTTGCCTCATAGCAGAACAGGCGACTAAGAGCCTGTAGGTACACAGCTGGGGCAGCACGACAGCAGTAGGCTTATATAACAAATATTGTACTTTCATGTCATATGTCATATTTGCCTCTTAGTGCAGATTGGGTCGCCGGCGGACCTATTCACTATTTGTTGAAAATACCTACATCATAACAACATTGCTACGACAGTAGCGAGAGCCTTAAGTGCCAGATTAAGACATAGCCATTATAATTTTGGTGACAATAAGGTTATAACATTGGCTCTGCGCAAAGGGGTTAGAGCCAGGCTGATTTACCATTCATTGTTTCTTGAAACATTAGTGTCTACTTTTACACATAAAGTAGGCCTAGCCTAAATGTAAGAAAGACTCAGCACACTTTCTATTCTTTACCTGAGCAAGGTGTGATGGCTGAATCGTAGTATTGACGTTTCTTGGTGGAATGGACAATGTGCAGGATCTTTCTTACACTTGAATGATAGGTCCCTTGGGTAATATCCTAAACCCACTGCCCTGCATGCCCCATCACCTCCAACTGTCTTCTATGGAGGAAATAGGTGTTTGGCAATGTATATATAAACTACAATAAATAATAATAATAATAATAAATTTTATTTTTGAGCGCCTTTCAAGATACCCAAGGACACTTTACAATCAAAACAAATACATAACAGTAGGGAAAGTAAAACAAAGCTTCAGTGAATTAACAATAGGAGAGTAATTAAAATGCAAAAATAAAATAGAAATAAAAGTACAATAAAGATAAATGTTTTCAAGTAAGAAAAGAAGTAGAATGCATTTGAAAATAAAATAAAATGAGGGAAAAAAATAATAATATGTAAAATTAAAAATAAACTGATGATTAAAATAAAGTGGAAGTGCCTGTCAATGAAGTGGAAAAGCAGAAATGAAAAGGTGTGTCTTCAGCTTGGATTTAAAAGTAGATAGTGTGGAACACTGACGAAGAGACAGTGGGAGTGAATTCCAAAGTTTGGGGCCAACAACACTAAATGCCCTGTCGCCCATGGTGCGCAGGTGTGTGGAGGGAACTGTAAGGAGGAGTGAGTCAGTGGAGCGTAGTGTGCGGGTGGGATTGTATGGGGTGAGGAGACTTGTGATGTAGGAGGGTGCAAGGTTGTGCTGGGCCTTGTATACAAGGAGGAGAATTTTGAAATGGATACGTGAATGGATAGGAAGCCAGTGTAATTGATAGAGGATGAAACACTGAAATGAACACTGTGAATCCATAAATACACAATGATGCATACAACTGCCACTGACCTGGATATTAGGCTAACACACAATAATGTCATAATGTCATAAAGTCATACTGTCTTTACAGTATAGCACAAACATAGACTGATTGAAATTCACCTGCCATTATCACAAGTTACTTACAACGTTAAAAGAATGGCCCATAGTGATCTTCATTCAGCCACTGAATGACTGTCTCTTGTGTCAGTTCAATCTTGACAATCTTGCCCGGGTCAGTTGTCCCGAGCCCAGGGAGAGAGGGGTTAGATGTGTTACATGAGCAGACTATGCGGGGCATTACCATTACAGGGATTACCATGGGAGGGACTGTTTCTGCTGCTGCTAGCTGCTTTCTGGCCCTTCACCAGGTGGCGGCGATGATGTTGTTTTACCCGCAGAGCCGTATATTACTGTGTAACTTAATATACGGCTCTGTCTACCCCTTGTTGTTTTTATTATTACTTGAGAGCGGTGACATTTGATACCTTTTCAAGAGTGTGACAAATGAATGTGAAGTGTGCTGAAAATGAAGCTGCAAACCTTTATGTAGCCCAAGTAGGCCTGCATTTAATTTAAAAACATGGTCGGAAGCACTGCATATGTTAAAAAAATAGACAAAAAACTAATGACTGAAGTGACCAGGAGAAAAATGTTTGTTGAACCTGGATTTAGCAGTGGTGAAGAAAGCACCTGAGAGTCTGGATCATAGATGTGAGGCTTTCCAGGCCTTAGTACATAAGTATGGAATGCTTGACAGGCATTCCTGAGCTTGTTCACTTTATAGTTACTCTCAAAAGGCTTCTCTGACTGACCAATGTTAGCAGCACATGCATACTCAAAAGTGATCAGCTGTATGGTGTATGGCTTGAGGTTACCACACTTGTCTTTACAATGCTGCCATCTTCTGGACATAATATCACACTACCACAAAATTATTAGGTGACGTGATGAAACACAAATGAGGTTAGTAGGCCTGAATCCACATCACTGTTTGAGTTCCTTTTTTTTCAATTATTAGAATACAACATTTTCAATTTTTCTAATATGGCAACTAATCCAGGTAGGGTTCAAGCATAGTTGCAGACATCATCTTGCCTTATAACTTTCTTCCAGAATCCAGTCTGGCAGACCTACTTATTCATATGACATTTCTGTTCAACAGTGAAAGTGAAAGAAGTGAAAGCCCATTGGGAAACTCCAACTCCCATTGTCATTGTGACACAGCACTCCAGAGCACACAAGTGAACAATGCACACAACAAAATTGCATTTATGCCTCACCCGTGCAAGGGGGCAGCCCTCAGTGGCGCCCCATGGGGAGCAGTGCGGTGGGACGGTACCATGCTCAGGGTACCTCAGTCATGGAGGAGGATGGGGGAGAGCACTGGTTGATTACTCCCCCCACCAACCTGGCGGCACGGGAGTCGCACCGGCAACCTCTGGGATGCAAGTCTGACGCCCTAACCGCTCACCCATGACTGCCCGAACAGCAACCAGACATTATTAAGGCTCTTCTTTAGCTCTGGATAGATTTTGTCAAGAGGATAACTTTGTCGAAGGCCCGGCAAAGACTGCCCGGCACGGCCCTGCCTTTGCAACTTTGCAAACCCTTACATATTTTTAGTAGAGAAAGTGCGCTCAACTCCGAAAAGTTTCTTACAAGGTCTTTGGGTGCGAGCAAACAGCAAAGTTCATGTATAGTAAAAAAGCCGCACTCCCGGATCAATTTCTTGCAGTTTTAATACTGGGTTAGCATGGCAGACAGACAGACGTTTCGGCCTAAGCCTTCTTCAGCGTCTTTATAAAGACTTTTATAAAGATCTTTTATAAAGACGCTGAAGAAGGCTTAGGCCGAAACGTCTGTCTGTCTGCCATGCTAACCCAGTATTAAAACTGCAAGAAATTGATCCGGGAGTGCGGCTTTTTTACTATACAAACCCTTACATATGACATCATAACCTCTTGTGTAGATAGCCTATACTGTATTTGACTGAAGAGGTCCGAGGATTTAAAGCAGACATTTGCAACAGGTTGTCTGAAACTGAAGAAAGTTGTCTTCAGTTTTTTAACAATAGGCTTTCCTTAGTCTCACACTGCACGCGGCCAGAGAGACTGGGCCACATTTTCCTTTATCATCATTCCCAGACAAGAAACTCAATATCACTGTGTGTATTACTGTGTTACTCACCAACCAGGAAAAAGAAGGGGGGGGGGACTACATTTGCTGAAGGCTTATTTTCTGCTCCATCCTCAATGGTGTTGGTTGGTGATGGTGTTAATCAACTAAACCTGATAGGCCTATTTCCTAACTCGTGCCTAAGCCTACCATATCAGCAATATTAACCCAACACCTTATGTGCAATATGCAGAGGGGTCAAAAGTAAAAGGTAAAGGTAAAAGTAAAACAAAAAAACACAGTTTCCTTCCAACACAAGTAACTTATCTGAGTAACCAGTAGACCTGTGTACTTGTCTTACGATTAGCTAACTCTGCACTGGTTGGATCAAGTTTGTGGTGGGTCCTTGTTAGGTTTTCTGTGTTTTTCAGTAATAACACAGCATATCTCTCTCATTAGGTACAGTGGAGTAAATGATGTAATAGCTATGTAATGTCATGGGCTAGTGTTGTAATTACACCACAAAAGTACTTTTACTTTTGACACCTCTGGCAATATGCAATATGTAATCTACATTTTTCTACATGTAACAGCTGCTTAATTCATCAATTCTGTTCATCAAATCTGTCAGGGTTACATGGCACTATTCAGACATACCACTATTCAGATATTGATGTCTATTGTCTGAATACCGGATGCTTGGCTTTCTGAATGTCAAATAGAATCTGTAAAGGACATTGGGGTGAAGATCAGGGTCACCCTGTAAAGGAGAAGTCACACACACAGATACACTTTGCAAGGAGAGACAGTGTGTCTTTATTTGAACATCACTATTACATACAGGTTTCCGATATTGGCTTTTTTGCCGATATCCGATATGCCGATATTGTCCAACTCTCAATTTTCGATTCTGATATTGGCCGATACCGATGCCGATATATGTCTGTTATTTTTCCTCATAACAAATTTTAGGTAACATTACAAATCTGCTGTTGTGGAACAAAATATGCTTAATTTTATTGTAATGCCCCACTAGATGCATTCTCGAATGCAAGCTTTCCAAATATTAACATCGTCTGGGCAAAATAGACAAATAATTAAGGAGAAAAGTGTACAGTAATTCAAGCATTACTATATCAGTTTTGATAGGTCAAAAATCCGATACCGATATTGACCGATATTACATTTTATGCTATTATCGGGCCGATAATATCTGTGGACATATTATCGGACATCTCTACTATTACACGTAGAACTGCTGACACATGGTGCTCTATGCCAGCAAGCTACAGGCCGGTGGTGTCAAAGATCCACTTTCTGTACTCAGGGTGACAGATCTTCATGAAGTCTACAGTGTCACCACAGAAATAGTCATCTGACATGAGAAGGACTCCATGCAGCTTCCCGCCATAAATCAAACTGCTACCAGAGTCGCCCTGCTGAACAAGAAAACAGATAGACAGACAGATATGAACATTTAAAGAAACCGAGATTTAAATTTGTACATTTGACAGAAAGTGACATTTTTAAAAGTAAGTTCAGATCACAAACTCAACATTTCAGTGACTTGTATTGTAAACATGCAGTACAATACAGAACTTACATGGCAACCGTCACATTTTTTCTTGGAGTCTATACCACAGAGAAGGCTCTGGAACTGGTAAGTCTGAAGGTTTCTCGTTATTACAACTCATTACATAATCATCAGTAGATATTGTTTGTTAATGGTTTGAACATGGTGAAGTCACTTCCTGTGTACGATTGTTAAAGTGCTAGTTAACCTCTTTCTTAATCATTTGTTAGCATATAACTCTGAATAATTGGGGGCTTGAGACGTAGGTCCACTATCAACATAAAGCCAACAGGTTAACATGTAGACCTATAGCGCATGCATAATAAGTAGGCAATGACGGCTTTGACAGCTTTATAAAACCATACTCATAGCTAAGCCATAAAACATAGGCTCAGGTAAAAACATAGGAAATCTGTGAAGTATAAGTACTGTCTATGTCTATACTGTCTATGTCCTTACCTAGATTAGTCTATGTCTGTATGGGAAAGCAAGAAATGTAATTTCAGAAATGTAATTTTGGAAATGTAATTTCAAATTCTTTGTATGACCAGTGCATGTAAAGAAATTGACAATAAACCTACTTGACTTGACTTGACTTGACTTGAAGAAAGGTAATGTGATTGTAAATTAGAAAGCCTGTGATAAACGTTGATAGACAGAGAAGGAAGTCAACGGAACATCTTCAGGTGTGGATATTTTACTGATATTTGGACAAGTGCCAAGACTGATGTTTCAACATTGTCATGTCTTCTTCAGAGTCAATCGCAGTAAAATATCCATTTCTGAAGAGACTCTGCAACTTCCTTCTCTGTCTGCACATACTATAGTCGTTATATATATAGCCGTGACGCACCAGTTTGTACAGGAATGCATAGGATACCTTTCTTTTCTAATCGTTGATGAGACTTTCTGTCTTCTACGCTTACGTGTACAGAACTGAGAACAACAACAAAACAAAAACAAAGCGCGCTTGATGCGACTCGAGGATAAGAATCTTCAGCCGACATGAAGTTATAGTTCAACATGTGTGTGTGCATGATAGTAGCACACCACACCCCAACAACGGCAGTTCATTTGGTACGAGAAGTGCAGAGAGAGGAGGAATCCAACAAGGAGACAGAGTGTGCATTCCAATATGCACACTCCCGTCCTCCACTTCTGCTTGTGGCCTCACCCTGCCTCCGTGGAGAAAACAGTAAAGTTTCCCAGCAGTCAGCCTAGCCACAACAACTTTTGGGGGACAGTTTTTCATTCACCATCCCAATTGCAAATGAGAAAATGACATTAGAATTTTGCTTTTGCTAGATAATAAATTAATTTTCTGCCGTCAGTGACATCATCATGATTCATGAGGTCACAAGCAGGCAAGTGAACAAGGGAGGACTGAAGTCTGCAGATTGGAATCCACTCAGAGAAACGGTAGGAGAAAAAATGGGAAGCTCATGCCCTCAGCATCCCTCGGTTTGGAGAAAAAACAAAATCATTAATTATGGTGATGCCCTTACAAATGACGAGAAAAAAAGTGTACTCCAAAATAGGTGGTTTGCACCACAGAGATAGTTATCCCCACTGTACCTTTGGAGGAAAACAGCTGAAGTACAATTCTCAGTGGGAGAAAATATATGAATGGCTGAGCTACTTGCCATCTGAGGATTGTGCCACTTGCCTGTGCTTTATTAAAAAAAATAGTCAAACTTTAGCTTCGTTCCAAAGCACTGTACTGGAAGAATGATGTTTAGGCCTTTGATAAAAGAGGCATGATACCAAAGCAAATACATTCAAAGGGACTGACCAGGCTGAGTTGGCTGAAAATGTTACGTGTAGCCTATTAGGCAGTAGGCCCTATGTCTCATAAGTGACAACCCTCACATTTTTGCAGATTTATAAGTGTCTTTTCATAGGACAACATTAAAGAAATTTCACTTCGACACAATGATTAGTGACCTGTTAACGACATGTATAACCGCTTAAATTTGTTGTTCATTCACAAAAAAAAAATAAAAATACAGCCATTAATGCTTGAACAAGTACCCACAAAACTGAGTACACCCCAGATTCAAATCTGGTAGAGAAGGGGCCGTGTTGACCCGAATCGTTTCAAAATGAAAAAGGAGTAGCCTCTTACTGCAGCAGGGGTCGCCGGTGACCCTATTCACTTGCTGAACATGCTTAACTACATCATAACAACATTGCTGTGACATTACAGAGAGCCATAGTGCTGCGCTAAGGGGTTAAAAGGGAGGTCATCGGTGTGCGTTACAACCTTTCTTTACATTGAACTTTAAAAGAGTATCATGATTCGCTGCAGTTGTCACAATGCATGTTCACATGCATGTTTCTTTTAGGTGTAATTCAGATTTCCAATGTTGACGGCATCCATTCATCCCCAAACCATGTCAGTCCCACTATCATGCTTGACTATCGAGATTATAAACTTTTTTTTGGAAAACTCACTTGTTTACCCCCTCACATGCTTGACACCATCTAAAGCAAATCCTTGGTCTGTTCATCTCTCTTGAGACCAAGATGTTTATGACATGAACAGACCAAGGATATGGATCACTGGAACCATGTTGTGTGTAAATAAGCATACAGTATTTTGCAAACTGTAAGCAAATTTTGCTCACCTTTCTTCAGCGGACACCGCGGTGCATCGCAAAAGAGAGGTAAGTTCATCTCCGCTATTTTAGCCTAAATGTTGATGTTTTTGGCAAGGGTGCTGTTGGGTTCAAGCAGAAAACTATAGTTAAGTGTTAGTGGATTATTTTGGCGTAGGACTATAAGATCTGTAGCTATTAAGATTCTTACAAATAATTATGCATGACCAGTACACACACTTTAGTAGTTTATTTTACACTAGACTACTTACAAACCCCAACTCCGATGAAGTTGGGACGTTTGGTAAACAGTGAATAAAATCAAAATGCTATCATTTTCAAAACATTCAATCTATTCATTAGATGGAGAATAGTGAAAAGACAACATATTAACTGTTAAAACCGAGAAAAAATATTGTTTTGGGGGACATATGTACTCATTTCTAATTTGATAAATCCAACACGTCTCAAAAGAGTTGGGACGGGGACAATAAATGGCAGCAAATGTCGAGGAAGACTAAAAACAAAACAAAAGACAACACTTAACAGTTAAATACATTAACCGATTAGATGATTTTATATAAAAAACAGTGTTAATTCCTATCTTGGACATGATTTCACCAGCTTAAATGGTGGGTGTATTCCTTGTCATGTTTTGCAATGTTTTCCTTTCTGTAGTGCTTACAGTGTGACAGGTCTTGACCAAAACCCACCATTTTATCACCTGCTGGTCCTTATGATGGAGCCAAACTGTTAAAACATAGTAGAGAATGCAATTTGACCTTACTATGTGGCAGTAATCGAATATCTCCCTTGAAAATATAATGCATGAGTGGCTTTTCATGCTGTTTAAAACCCATTTATACCATTCAGCACTGTATTTAACTCTACAGATGAGTGAGAACATCTTAACCAATACACTACTGCACCCGCATGCCATCATGGAGGCTGACTTTTGAAGCTAGCACTAACACAAGTTGGATGGTCCATTTTCACTGTAGCACAGGATGTGCAATGCTCTATTATTGTCAAAAAGAATGGACTTCTACAACTTCTGCTGACTTCTGTAAGCAAAGGACAGTTTCCCATGTCTTCTGGGTCTATTTCAAGTGAGCTCAGGTGCTTAGGAGAATGTTACACCCCTGTATCATTTTCATGCATTAAGCATTCTTAATATGGTCAATTTTCAATAGCTCTAATTCCTGGAGTGCTAGAGTGAGACTACAGCCAATATATATTTCATGATGTCATGAACCTATACAATGATTTTATTAACAAAAATATGTCTTATATACACTCAATCGTGGTAAATCAAAGGGACATCAAAAATGTATGTAATAACTATGGTAATTATTCCCTTTGCATCTTTAATTCTGAGTGACTCAGCCTCTCTGTGATGATCTTATACCTGGACACCTATATTGTCCGTCAGTACAATTCATTTTGAAATGTTCTTCTTTGTTGTTTTATCTTATTTGGATGTTTACTAAATTTCACTGATCCCCGTCCCAACTCTTTTGAGACGTGTTGGATTTATCAAATTAGAAATGAGTACATATGTCCACCAAAACAATATTTTTTCTCGGTTTTAACAGTTAATATGTTGTCTTTTCACTATTCTCCATCTAATGAATAGATTGAATGTTTTGAAAATGATAGCATTTTGATTTTATTCACTGTTTACCAAACGTCCCAACTTCATCGGAGTTGGGGTTTGTAGTTGTATTGACTATCTTGACATTGCTGTGCATGCCATTACACTTGTGTATCAGAAGCTTTCATCCTTGTGATAGCGTGTCATTTTTGATACAATCAACATCCAACTGACGTTACATGAATGTTGATTAAATACTAATCAATTCTAAGTGGACTAGGGTTAGTGTTGGTCATGCCTTAGAAAGGAGGAAGGAGTTAGGCTTCCATTTCACAACATACAATGCATTACCCGTACGTCCACAATAATATATATATGTGTGTGTGTGTGTGTGTGTGTGTGTGTGTGTGTGTGTGTGTGTGTGTGTGTGTGTGTGTGTGTGTGTGTGTGTGTGTGTGTGTGTGTGTTTGTGTGTAGAGACATAAATTAATAGAGAACATTTCACACAGACCAAGCATAGGTATGGAAAGGAGGAAGGAACAGTATATGTGTGATTCTACGATTCGACTGCGCTTTTGGCAAAAGCAAAATGTAAATTATCAGTATTTTTTTTCAACTAAATGACCTAGATGTTTACATAGTGTATATATTTAAGTTTCCAAACAAACAAATTGCCAAGCTTAAAGAAGATTTGCTTGATTATTTTGTCAACAGTGTTTTGGACAAATACTATGTCATTTCAAACATATATAAAAATACTACAGAGTTGAAACAACATACGTTTGAAAGTGCTTATGTCCCTTAACAATAATGTTGTCATTAATCTGTGCAACTGATATAGAAAATGTGATTGGTGAGCTTCATAAGTAGGATTTTATGATTCACTGTGATACAGACTGACACATTTTTCATTATAAATCCCTGTAACGTCTGATTTGGATTTGGGTCTGATTTGGACCCTCCTTCCACAAGACTTCCTTCTCCAGAGATAATCCGTAAAGTCTGTTTATAGGATTTGTCCAACACATAAGGGATCAATAGCACAAAAACACTTTCAAAACAGTCAACCGTGTTACTCAACTGTGTTACGGTCAACAGTGCAGGGGAACAAGTTGGCACTTTTTTAGGAGAAAAAAACAGAGCAGACAAACCCATCTCCCTAGAACACAAATTATTTTGTTTGTTTGTCTGTCAATATGGAGATAAATTGGCAAAAACACACTCCTCCTCAACTGTCATAGCTGATACGTAACACCATTGACGTTAACACGGCTTGACATTTCAACCATTTTTATGGTGCTGTGCTAACTGAGGACCTCAGAACTCCCACCACAACACCTTAACCAATTCATGTACAGTATTTGTATGCTTTATCTGTGTTTTTCTACATGTGATTTCTAATTCAGATTCTTATGAATATGTTGATAACACAGTTGACTGGCAATTTTCCCGCTATGAGAACATGAAAAAGAATGGATTCAATTATGGAAGGATGGAGTTCAAAACTTACCAAAGAGTCTTCCCATATCCTACCAAAGAGGTTATGACATCACGTGATGTTATTCGTATGGCCTAAGACCAAACCATTACTGATTTATGGAGGGAGTTTCAGACCGTGACACGGTTAACACAGTTTTCGTGGACACACACAAAATGGCAAATTTCATGTATAATGGAAAGCACAGTGGTCTTTCTGACAGTTTTGTCATATTGTGATGATTACTGTGAATCAACATTTGCAATCGTCTTGGGCAAAACAAGTTTCTTTACATGCTAATATGAAGACTGAATCTGACATTTGGAAAACAGGACGGCATGAAAACACTCAAAACCAGTATTAAATATTAATTCTTGCTGAGGGAAATAATGCCATGTCTACACTTTCTGTATGATATGAACGATAAATGTGTGCTAATGTCCAAAACATCATTGGATGCAGTTAATAGTTAGTGGAATTGGCCAATAAAATCCATGGATTTAACTGCACAGTCGAATCGTAGAATCACTCATATCCATTTTCACATATTTGCAGTATTTCCAATCATTATTCATGAATGTGCGTATCATTTTCTTCGCAGTGTTTTCAGTACGATTTATTGGATCAGAATTATTAGCATAGCTTAGCATAATCACTGGAAGTAAATGGGAAAATTAGCATCAAGCCACGAGTGATCACATGACGGGATTACTTAGCTGTTTTGCACTTTGGTGAAGTAGTTTACAAGTACATTTGAGAATGTTTTGTTTGTTCCCATAGACTTGCATTGCTACGCTTAATTTGGCTATACTGTTAAACTAGGCAATGCAAACACATAGACCAAAATTAAATGCACATTCATAAATAATGCTTGGAATACTGCAGTGTAAATCAAAAAATGGTGGACTGTTCCTTTAAGACCAGTTCTACGCCAGTTTCGTGTGGCATAACATCTAGGCACCCTCTACATAACAACCATTTGTGGAAGTGTTGTTTTAAGGATGAAGCAAGCTCCAGCATTGTCACACATGAAATTTGAATTGAGGTTTATTCAGCGCTAGGTGATTTTAGGATACTGAAATTCGGGCTGGGTGATATAAGAAAAAGTTATATTTGGATTTTTCCCTCCAAAATTTTCACTTCGATTTTATATCACGATATGAACAAAATCGCTATTTTTCTATAAAACATTTTTTTTTAAATGTACCGAACAGAATAATCCTTTTTGCTCATTTGTCACTTCCTGGTGTTTCCTGTGCACATGGTAAAATCATTTTCTCATTGTTGCAAATGCTTTCGTCCACCATGCAAATGGTGGTACAATTTTAATTTTTTTCGTACGTTAAGTTATCAATAGCTTTTGTCATATCACTAAAAAAGCTTTGTCACTGAATACATGAAACTATCTCACCCCAGAGCCATATAGAAACAGAGTTGCGCAAATGGAGGACCAGGAAATAAATTGCAGCCCCGCCTTTCAAGGACATCGAGGTCGCGCCTAAAGCGACTGACTTTCCATAGACAACATAGAACCACCACATAAAAAGCCAAAAATAAGGACTAACGAACTATACTGCAGGGTAATCACCACAAATATGTAAACTATCAACTGTCTCGGTAATGATAATCACAACAGTTTTACCATCTGTGATGTTTATCTGAAGTTATTACTACGAACAGCAAGTCTTGTCATATTCCCTGCATTGCATTGCATTTGCTGTGTGCTACGTGTAGGTGCCCAACGCGTTCCGCCTGCCTGATCCGTTCCCTTATGACTTTGATGTTTTAAATGTTTATTTTGCAGCCGCCAGAACATTAACACAAAGAGATGTTATATATTTATATTATACCTTTACTTTATATCGTTGTTTTACATCAAATGCAGTTTGTCGCTGTAAATAACGTGATATTGTGCTCTGAATAGTTAGTTGGTTAGCTAACCAGTTGGTGACCTTATTTAGCGTTTCTGTGATGGTTCTGTATTATTATAAAACAGGCAGTTTAAAACGCAAACTTCCTCCTGCAAAATAAACACTTAAAACGACAAAGTAAAAAATTAACGGAACAGATCAGCCAATTTCTCTTCCGTATATGTCATACTGCGCATGTGCAGTGTGCAATGGGAACAGATCGGACAGGCGGAACCCGTTGGGCACTGACACTATGCCCACTTCTAGGAACTAACCTTTGTAACGCCGAGCAGTTCTGAGACGCTAAACAGCTAATTTTGCTAATGCGGAAGTCGACCCTAGCACACAGGAGATTGCCCGACTCTGTTTCTATATGGCTCTGTCTCATCCCCCAAAACATTTAGGCCCTAGGTCAGTGTACAGTGTATACAGTATGTCTCACAAGTGAGTACACCCCTCACATTTTTGTAGGGCAACTGTTAGGTTTAAGCTACCAACATTTATCTCTAATAACCTGTACAGAAGAGTCACAGAGAACTTGAGTTAAATTCAACACTTGCAAGGAGGGTGACCAGGAGACTGCTTTCAGTTACAATGTCCAAGATCACTCTGAAAACAGCCTCCTTCTCCTTACGTTTTATTGAAGGAAAGCCCTAGTTACAATTTCGGTTTCAATTGGTCTAAGGGGAGGGGTAATTAGCTAAACCAGTTGAAACCAGTTTACACAGTAGCATATTTCTTAGCAGAATACCAGTTTACACAGTAGCATATTTCTTAGCAGAATATCTTGTTATTTAGCTGAAACAGACTGAATGTGACCTTGTCCTTTTCTCCTCGCCTATTGAGAGAGTGTTTGCTACAGTTGAAGAACATTCCTGCTCTCTCTCTCTCTCTTTCTCTGGCCTGCAGGCACAGAGCGAAAACAATGACACATTCAGAATATACGCACATACATATGCCCTGACTTAAAGCCTGGGGACAAGAGTTAGACAAAGTGAATAACTTATGTACATTACTCCAACATTTCCCTCCTGTTATTCAATTTGCATCTCGCAGTTGCCAAACATGATACCTCTGCATTAATCCACTCCATAACAAACAAAATTCATAAACCCATAATACATTCATAAGGGCATTATCCATAAACACACAAAAATACAGATTTTTAAATGGGTATAGCACAGTTAAAACTTTTATGGTGTCATTCTAATCACGTAAAGTTAGGAAGAAATAGAAATCATTCCTATGTTTCGAACATACACATAACTGAAGAAATAGAAATCATTTTCTTGTTCTCCTAATGAAGTTTAAACACACATAAGCAATGTATGACAGGTGCTAATGAAGTTTAAACACACATAAGCAATGTATGACAGGTGCTAATGAAGTTTAAACACACATAAGCAATGTATGACAGGTGCAGGTACCATGGGGGCCGCTAGGGGGGGAAAGCAGCACAGATTCCAAAGGCCCAAGCACTGAGAGGGGCCCCCAAGGGGGCCCAAAAGTTGAATCTCCCATGGGGCCCAACATCCCTGGCAGCGCCCCTGGCAGGCACAGGCAACACTCACCCCACCATCCGTGTGTGTGTCAATTATCCTGGGATCCGTATCCACTCACAGAGTCCATGTCCATAGAAAATGTCCAGCACCTTTTTCGTCTCCAGTTTGTAAGGAAAAAACACAGTCTCAAGCTTGCTTCCACCATTGGCTTTGGGAAAGTTAACCCTGTAAAGGTGAGGGGAACGCCTTGTTCACCCCAGCAGCACTGAGATGGACGGAATGTGAACATTCAGTCCCTTTTTGATGACAGGTCCACCCCCACCCACAGCAACTGGGAGGGTCTGTCCACGCCAAGTCTCCCCAGATCGCCGTGCAAGAGATGTATCGTAACCCTCACGACAGTGGGCTCAGCACTTGGTTTGGACAGTCTTAAACGTGCGTCTGACAGCACTTCGATGAACATCCAATCACTGGCCTTAGCCTTGATTTTGGCAGGACTTTTTCCTGTCGAGATGAACAAGAACAGAGAAAAGTTCTCTACACATAGACATTTATCATAGTCAATGTATTAGCCAAATCAGCATTGTTGTAAATGAATGTTTCAGGTTAGGTTAGGGGTGAAGTTTCAGAACAAGGTTTCATTTAACATGTGCCCTATACACTTGTTTGATGCACTGATTAATCCTAAAATATCTCTCCTGTTTGAGATAAGTGCCATCCACATGACTCAATAAAACTGAAGTAATTTCCGAAACAGACTTTGAGCACAGTAATTGTCCACACAAAATACCTGTCTGCATCAAACTCTGAAAAAGAAAAAATCAAAAATGAATAAACCAAAAATGAAAATTCTGCCAAACATCTCCCCACACCCTCCATTTCATAGGTACATATATCAAGGCAGGCTTCTTCAAACATTTGCTTAAAGACAGAAGCTCTCAGTCAACTCATCCACACACAGTCAGTAGTGTGGAGGAGGTGCGCAGCTGTAACAGAGTAGAGAGCATCATAATAGAAAAGAAACAAAAAAAACGTTTTGTTAGTGGTGACAAAACAAAACCCAAGACAGACCGACCATTGTCTCATAATCTATACTCAAAATAAAATAGATAGCACTACATTCCGGGAGAACAACAATTATCAAGATCACAGCAAAATTATGAAAAAGAAATTACTTAATCCCAAAAGTATAACATGAAACCGACTCTGGTCATATCTGACTATTGTGGCTCACGTTTAGAGTACAGTCCATTACTGAATAGGCCATAAATGCAGACTGGAAAAATATGGTTACTGCATCCAATGTAGCCCTGAAAATACTCTATGCACAGATGGACATAATAGGCAGAGAAGCATAACATTAAGCATGCAGTACAAAATTACTTTAATCATAGTATTAGCTGGCCTCACATAGTAGTTAGGTCTGCATAAATCCCTCTGTAACAGAACTAAAACATATTGGCATGCAGTCCTCACTGTCCTTCTGTCATGAGGTCATGATGATTTAGGGCCTAGCCCAACTCCTGCCAATAATGTCAGTACATTCAAAAATAGGGAGTGGAACACAAAGTATGGGAACACCTACCATCAAAACACTACACACAATTAACAATCTGGCACCACAAAGCATCTTACTGCTCACATCGTTACAACAAATAAGATAGGGTGTTTTTGTTTTTTTTTTTTTAGTAATTTGAGAATCCAATAATATTTGTGGATATGTTGAAACGGATATTCAGGTTTAGGGAATTTCCCCCTCTGAGGTCTTAGGTTACCTTGAGCATTGTGCCTTGCACACACTATACATGTTCTACATAAAAAAAATTGAATAGGAATTAAAACCATAAGTAGTATATGCTTATATCCCTCCTGTTGAGACATGACTTAGCCCATGGCTCCATCAATTTAAAAGAAAAATGAAACAACCAGACAGACCCTTTACCTACGGTATAAAGGTCAGACCCTGTCTAACTTTAGGTCAAACGTCGCATGGTTTGAAAGAGAAAGAAAAAATGACATGATACATTTTTGTCTAAAAACATGATAAAATTAGACCAACCTTTCACTATTTGCCTTGTGCAAACACTTAATTTTAATCTTAACTTTTGAATCTTTGTTTGTATGAAGTTTCAATCTCAGATTCATCGTTAGTGTACAGCGGTGGTTCCCAACCTTTTTCTTAGGGGACCCATGTTTTTACTATGTTAAGCTTTGGTGACCCAACCACGCGAGCGCCCGCACGAGACGGAGTCACAAGATGCCCTCCGTTTCCTGCGATAACTTATTTTAGTTATTTTATTCCTCAATTCGTCTTTGGTCAAATATAGAATAAATGTTTAATGTAGCACTTACAATTTGTTTCGTCTATGCATTTATTAGTTAAATGCTTTGTCTTTTATTCAACATGGGTTATATATATTTAAAACGAAACCCCTTAAAATCAAGAGGGCTCCGCGACCCCCGTTGGATCTTTGGCGACCCATAAGGGGGGTCCTGACCCATAGGTTGGGAACCACTGGTCTACAGGTAGGCCTACTTATCTTCACACAGGAAAGAAAAGGGTGTTTCAAGACCCTTACACAGATTAATTCTAAGTATGACACGGTAACACATATGGTTTGCCCGAAAATAACAAACCAAACAATTCAAAACAGTAATGAAATGAAAATACAGAGAGACAACTGTCTCTTCCTTTGTAAATCAAACAAATGAAAATATAAGGATCCCAACGTCCCCAAATTCAAACTTTTAAAAGCAAGTAGAAAACCTTGACATGTCTCATCACCAGGGGTGGAAAGTAACTAATTACTTTTACTCAAGTATTGTACTTGAGTAGCTTTTATGAATACTTTGTACTTTTTAAGTAATTTTTTAAATTAATACTTTTACTTGTACTTGAGTACATTTTGACCCAAGTACTTTACTCATGGAACCTGGCCTGAGTACTGAGTAAACAAAAAAATGACTGAGAGACAAAATGCAATGCACAATAATGACACAATCCGCCGGAAATGAAAGTTTGTGCAGGATGGCACACAGCATTTCTTGTTGAGTACTTCCACCCAACTCAAAATACATAATAAGGCAAGAAATCCGATGAAATAAAACAAAGAAACAAGTCACAGTTAAAAGTCAATCAAAACAAAATGATAACCTAAATTGCTAGCAATGTTTAGCACATGTGATCTAACTCTCAGACCAGGTCCAAATTATGTTTACTCACAGCACCTTTGGGCCATCAAATAACGCCTGCGTTATTTCAAGATCTCATAAGAACAAGGAGATAAGAACAAGGAGAAAGCTTCATCTATTCTTTAGAAGGAACAAAGACATTTCGTTAGGCCTACAGTAAATCATGAAAGCAAAACTCTTTTGCAAAGTTAACATGTTCAGGATAGTCCATTTAAGACAATAGCATTTAATGCACAAACAACGAGTAGGCCTATCACAAATATAAACAAATAGCCTTCAAAGTCTCTTCAACCTGCTTCAGCTTTCTTTACGTTCAGTTTCACTTTTCCATTGTTTATACAGACGGGGGAAACCTGGCGAACCCAGATTCCACAATTAAATTACACCTCTTTAAACCGTTCAACCTCAACCAATACCCTACTTGCACAAACCATCAAAAAGAGACCATCGCAACGTTACGCTTTTCTTACACATAAAGGGCCAGGTAGAAAGGGCCCGGTGGCCTTCACCACGGTTGGTGATTTCTTACTTAAGACAATGCATTAAACATTAACAATCAATTGAAAACAGTTGCCTAAAGAAACAAACATAACTCCACAACCCCATTTTCTCGTGCCAAAAATAAATGGGTAAGAATGTGTGGAAAAACAAAATCATGACAAAATTCTAGACCTCAAAGTTGAATTGTAGAATAAAATAAAAGGCTCCTTCTTTTTTAAAAAAAAATTTGTTTCAACATGTGCACTCACAAGCTTCGGCTAACTCTGAACACAATAGAGTACCTCCTAGGGGTGGAACGATTGACAAAATTCACGGTGCGGTTCATATCACGGTATCAAGGTCACGGTTCTCGGTTCTCTACGGTTCTTTTTTAGTTCGTGATAAATGGTGCACTGGGAATATTAAACCCTATTTATTTATATAACTGTAATTATAAAGTGATGTGCAAGTTGAATCAGCTGTCATCAGCCTTTCAAATGCCCTCTTTCAAGTGGCTAATAGAATCAGACCTATCACTAAATATCCTACATATGGTTTGTAGGCTTATAATGTGAAAATGGTGTGATTTTAATTGTGTCATCCTCTGATTGGTCTTACGTATATACTAATGTATTAATCAGAGAGACTGGGTAAGATACTCCTAGAATCTCTACTTTACATATTTTTCTGGGCAGTACATGAATTGCGGTTTGCCACGGACTGCATTTCACGGTTCGGTATGGTGTGTGAATTGTACGATTTCGGTTTTCGGTGCGGTTTGTACCATCCCTAGTACCTCCACTAAACACCCAAAGTATGTCTTCCACTCTCAGACATATTATAGGCACTCACTCCACAGATACACACGTACACTCCACAGACACATATACAACCTCTCTCACACACACACAGTGGGGTGTCCCACTAGGACAATTCATACAACAAATAGGGCCCACACAGACAGACAAACAGAGATCACAGTTGTTAGTAAACATATCATATTACTATATGGTATCTGAGACACTGCTCAGTGAGTAATCCAAATGGCTGTCATTTGCTTTTTCACACTAGTTTTGCTATAATTTCAGAGTTTTCAGATCTAAAAATTTTTTGTTTTGTTTGTGGGCAATGCCTTGCCCAGTGACCCTTTTCTCCACATACAAAGCATTTATCAAGTCTTTTTCTATTCGTACCGCTTTATCCAATAACACAAAGGTGCTATTGCCGTAGGGTCTTCTTTTTGTACTACTTTTCAGTCTTTACACGATAGTTCTTCCAAGAACTTCTCTCTGTCTTTGCTTTGCCCCGTTCCCATTTTGAACTAAAATTTGGCCCAGTGGTTCTTTAATACCTGCAGTATTCTAACACTGGGTTTTTGCAACAAGGTAGCGATCAACGACCGTTGTGGTAAGGTTCTCTTCGACCTTCTCAGGTGGAACCTTCTTGCATACGAGCATCCACAAGGGCTCACTACTTTACTCTTGTTGAATTGGTATGAAACACAATCACCTAATGGTAAATGTATTTCCTTTCATACACACTTGCACACTTTTCTCAACGCGGAGAACACATATTTTAACTAGTTTCTTCTAAACTAGGGGAGTCTGCCTCCCCTTTACTTTACGTAGTCCAGTCTTTAACTTGTTCAACGACACAGAGGAGTCTGGCCTCCTATTTTACCTGATAGAGTCTAGAATTGTCAGGGTTTTACTCTCTATTTACCGTCTTTCACATTCAATCCTTTTGAATAAAAGACCTACTCACAATTCTCTGTTCTCTTGGGGAATTCCGTCAACCCTCAGATCCCAGCCTGCGAGGGAGGGACCAGTCCCGCAAAGGGTCTTAGTGCTGTGGCCACAGTCTTCCTGGATCTCACTCGCACGCTGGAATCGTCAGGTATCTTGGAATCCGGTTCGAAAGGACCAATTAAATGTTAGGTTTAAGCTACCAACATTTATCTCTAATAACCTGTACAGAAGAGTCACAGAGAACTTGAGTTAAATTCAACACTTGCAAGGAGGGTGACCAGGAGACTGCTTTCAGTTACAATGTCCAAGATCACTCTGAAAACAGCCTCCTTCTCCTTACGTTTTATTGAAGGAAAGCCCTAGTTACAATTTCGGTTTCAATTGGTCTAAGGGGAGGGGTAATTAGCTAAACCAGTTGAAACCAGTTTACACAGTAGCATATTTCTTAGCAGAATACCAGTTTACACAGTAGCATATTTCTTAGCAGAATATCTTGTTATTTAGCTGAAACAGACTGAATGTGACCTTGTCCTTTTCTCCTCGCCTATTGAGAGAGTGTTTGCTACAGTTGAAGAACATTCCTGCTCTCTCTCTCTCTCTTTCTCTGGCCTGCAGGCACAGAGCGAAAACAATGACACATTCAGAATATACGCACATACATATGCCCTGACTTAAAGCCTGGGGACAAGAGTTAGACAAAGTGAATAACTTATGTACATTACTCCAACAGCAACATTTAAGAAATTTCACTTTGACACAATTAGTGACCTGTTAACAACATATAACCACTTAAATTTGTTGTTCGTTAACGAAAAAATCTAAATACAGCCATTAATGCTTAAACATTTACCCACAAAAGTGAGTACACCCCAGATTAAAATCCGGTAGAGAAGGGGCTGTGTTGGCCCGAATCGTCCCGAAATGAAAAGGTATTGAAAGGGAGGTCATCCGTGTGCGTTTCAACCTTTCTTGACGTTGAACTTTTACATTTTGAGTCTGCACCTGACATGAATACATTGGTGTGAGATTTGAATTAAATCCTATGGGGCACCATTTTGAATGGGAGTAAATGGAGCGAGTCAAGCTAAATCCTCATCCCCTTTGGCATGTGCTCCACATTTCACATATGATGGCTGTGAATTTTAAAGGTTTGAGTTTGCGTCGTAAGATCACTCATTTTCGGCACACAAGAAAGGTTATTTTAGCTTTTGTGCAAAACTGTGTTAGAGACTACAATGTGCGTCTCACATATTTGACGTGAACCGAGGCTGAAGGTGCACAGCCAGCCCTACCGCTGCACTGCGGCTGAAGTGGCTGCACGTCAGACATGCGACTTCTGTTGTGTAGTCCAAATAATTACATATTTTTGCACGCACACGAGTCAAAAATCGCTTGCCAAGTGAAGTCACCAAACACACCATTGGTTATCATTAATTCTGACGTACAGCATATGTGTGATCGCGGGGGGAATGCGAGGTGGATCGGAAAATAGCTTTGATCACTCCATTACAGTCCATTCAAAAGTTTTGGCTTTCACAGCCCCATGAGCCGCCCTGGAGAGGTGGAGACATATACCAACATCATGATCATGGGTACCAGCATCATGATCAGAGCATCATGATTTGCTTCAGTAGTCACAGTGCATGTTGACATGCATCTTTCTTTTAGGTGTATTTCAGATTTCCAATGTTGACGGCATCCATTCATCCCCAAACCGTGTCAGTCCCACTACCATGCTTAACTATGGAGATGATAAACTTTTTTTTTTTTTTTTAAACTCACTTGTTTACCACCACACGTGTCACAGGGCAGTTTTGTGAAGCAGGCACAAAATGGCTGCCCCCAATGCTTGACACCATCTAAAGCAGGGGTGTCAAACTCATTTTGGTCCGGGGGCCGCATACAACCCCATGTGGACCTCAAGCGGGCCGCATCAGTAACATCATCGCAAAAAAAAAAAAAAAAACGTAAAGCAGAGGATTAGTGTTCAGTACTATCACGTTTTAAGTGTGTTGAATATGTAGAAAACAATGCAATACTGATAATCCTATGCAAAATTTCCTTGACTTCATTCATTCATTGCCAACCGTCAACTAATTAAATAATTGGACAGTTCATTTTGGCAAGGGGTCTGGGGAAAATTTTGTATTTCTTGTATGTAATTTCCTGCATTTTCACGCATTCTAACATCCCGTTTCCAGTTTGAGCTTAATAGGAACCAATACAAATCCAATTAT
Organism: Engraulis encrasicolus; assembly: GCF_034702125.1. Classification (NCBI taxonomy): domain Eukaryota; kingdom Metazoa; phylum Chordata; class Actinopteri; order Clupeiformes; family Engraulidae; genus Engraulis; species Engraulis encrasicolus. The sequence goes on from NW_026946027.1 coordinate 29,943, forward strand.
ATTTATTATTTAATTACAACCAATACCAATACAATACGAATAAGAAGTATTAACATTTTATCTCTATATATGAGGTCTATAATAAATGAGCTTTATCAAATGCCTGTTACAGTACAAATTCACTATTTATAATAGAAGTCCGATGTGCACTTTACTACATATATACAGTGTAACAGAGGGACCATTGGGTTAATGTCATGCAGGTCTCGATTTTGCCCCGAGGGCCGTAATTGCGCATTTCGGTTATTTCATTTAAAAAAAAAAAAAAAAAAGTAAAAAAAATCCGGGCCGGATGGAACCCTCTGGCGGGCCGGACGCGGCCCGCGGGCCGTATGTTTGACACCCCTGATCTAAAGCAAATTTGTTCATCTTGGTCTCAAGAGAGATGAGCAGACCAAGGATATGGATCACTGGAACCATGTTGTGTGGTCTGAAGAGATCAAGATAAACGAATTTGCTTTTTTGTTTTGGTTTGTTATGCTATGTGTATGAGGAAATAATGCAGGTGTGAGATAAAATACCAGGGCTGCAATGGATCACTGAATCAATGCTGGGCAGAATGCTGTGAAATATCTCATGCATGTTGCACTGCCCCATATCTCTCTGTCTCTCTCTCTTCCCCACCCCCCTCCTTCTCTCACACACACTTCTCGTTATAACTATAGAAATGGGGTTAGGTCTTAGCATTTATGCCTACTCCCTAACTGGGCAAAAAAATGTACGCCCGGCATTAGCCAAAGGCTGTTTCAGTCTGACTGAAGAAACAGTTGAGAAACGCTCAAAGACCTTTGTGTTTGAACTGTACTGTCCACATAAAGTTGCCTTCCCTTAAACCTGTGCTGTAAAAGTATATTTTGCAAACTGGTTTGCTCATCCTTTTTCAGCAGACACTGCAGTGCATCGCAAAAGAGAGGTAAGTTCATCTCAGTTATTTTAGCCTAAAAGTTGACGTTTTTGGCAAGGGTGCTGTTGGGTTCAAGCAGAAAGCTACAGTTAAGTGTTGGTGGACTATTTTGGTGTTGGACTATAAGATCTGTAGCCTAGCTATTGAGATTCTTACAAATAATTATGTTTGACAATTACACACACCTTAGTAATTTACAGTATTTTAAACTAGACTACTTGACCTAGTTGTATTGACTATTTTGACATTGCTGTGCATGCCATTACACTTTCATCCATGGGATACCATGTCATTTGTGGTACAATCAACATCCAACTGACGTTACATGAATGTTGATTAAATACTAATCAAGAGGGAGAGAGAGAGAGAGAGAGAGAGAGAGAGAGAGAGAGAGGAACAGTCTATCCATTTTTGATTTTCACATATTTGCAGTATTTCCGAGCATTACTCATGAATGTGTGAGGTGTATCATGTTCTTCTCAGTGTTTTCAGTGCTTATATTTATTGGATCAGAATTATTAACATAGCTTAGCATAATCACTGGGAGTAAAAGGGAGCATTATCATCAAGCCACAAGTGATCACAGGACGGGATTAAATAGCTGTTTTGCACTTTGATGAATTTTACATTAATTTTAAAGTAGTTTATAATTCGAGAATGTTTTCTTTGTTCCCATAGACTTGCATTGCTACGCTCAATTTGGCTATACTGTTAAACTAGGCAATGCAAACACAGACAAAAATGATATGCACATTATAAATGAATAATATTTGGAATACAAATATGTGAAAATCAAAAAATGCTGGACTGTTCCTTTAAGACCAGTTGTTTTAAGGATGTAGTGAGCTCCAGTACTGTCACATATGAAGTATGAATTGAGGTTTATTAAGTGTTGGGTGATTTTAGGATACTGAAATTAGGGCTGGGCGATATCAGAAAAAGTTATATATAGATTTTTTCCCTCCAAAATGTTACATTTAATTTTATATCACGATATGAACAAAATCACCTTTTTTGTATAAATGTTTTCTATATAAATGTAATGAACCAAAATACAGTTTTTCTCAATTGGTTTTGTACATTTCTCACAACAGAATAATACTTTTTGTTCAATTGTCACTCCCTGGTGTTTCCTGTGCACATGATAAAATCAGTTTCTCATTGTTTTCAGCATAAAGCAAATGCTTTCGTCCACCATGCAAATGGTTATGTACAATTCTCAGTTTTTTCGTACAGTACATTATCAATAGCCTTTGTCATATCACTAAAAAAGCTTGTGTTAAGTATGTGTATATAGTATGTCTCATAAGGGAGTACACCCCTCACAATTTTGCAGATTTGTACATATATCTTTCCATTGGACAACATTAAAGAAATTTCAATTTGACATAATGATTAATGACCTGTTAACAATATACAGTCGTGGCAAAAATTGAGAGACCACTTCGAAATGTTCAGTTTTTCAGATTTTGCTATGGATAGGTATGTGTTTAATTAATTAAAACAAACATTGTTATTTCGTTCTAAACTACTGAGAACATTTCCTCCGAATTTCGAAAGAAAATATTGTCATTTAAATCATTGTTTTGCTGAAAATCTCAAAATGGTCAAAATAACACCTAAGGTGTTTCTAAATGTTTCTAAATCTCAAAAAAAGGCAAAGAAAACAAGGTGATATTGACTTTTAAGCAACATAATAGTAATGTATTAAGAATTCAGAAATCAATATTTGGTGGAATAAGCCCGTTTTGTAGTCACAGCTTTCATGCATTTTTGTATGTGTTCCATTACTCCTTCACATTGTTCTTGGATGACTTTATTCCAGGCTGGGTGCAAGAATTCAAGTTGCTGAGCTTGGGTTGATGGCTTGTGACCATCCAGCTTCCTCTTGATCATATTCCAGAGGTTTTCAAGGGGGCTCCAGCCTGGAGTTTGAGCTGACCATGTCAGGCTATTGATCTGATGATCCTCCATCGACAGCTTGATTGGCAAGCTTAGTGGCTGGAACATTGCCCTTCTCTTAAAAAAAAAAAAAAGCTGTCCTCAGCATTCAGGGGCGTTGTCAGAACAGAAGGAATCATGTTTTGGCCCAAGGTAACTTTGTACAGTATGTCATGTAAGTGAGTACGCCCCTCACATGTTTTGCAGATTTGTGAGTATCTTTTCATAGGAGAGCTTTAAAGAAATTTCCTTTTGTCACAATGATTAGTGACCTTTTAACAGCATATATAACCGCTTAAATTTCTTGTTTACTCAGAAAAAATCAAAATACAGCCATTGATGTTTTAATTTGCTTTGGATGGTATCTGTCGCATAAAATCTACTGACACATGATAAGCCAGACTCTCTCTACTTTCGTAGGTGGGGAATGTGGAATGTGGCTTGTCAGGCTAACTGGCAGGGCCGTAGCAGAGACACTGGGGAAAATTACTGGGACAACGTTTTTTTTGTGATAATGTGAAAAATTGGGATACTTGCAGGAAAATACCAAATTGAGGAGACAACAGGTTACAACAAATAAATCAGAGACAGAGTTTACCGTGAAAAACGGGAGGGTTGACATTTGACTCACTCATGTTAAGTCTTAGAACTAGTTTAATGGTTTGGTTGGAGAAATTACTTGCTGCAAACTTCACATGACTTTGCGCATGCTGCTAGCTTCTACACATGGGTGTTGTACGCGTGCACATGATTTTATTCAAGGCCTCGGCATATTGAACGTCTCGTAGAAAAAAAAAAAAGCGAATAAAATAGAAATCGAAAAATCGCCCAGCCCTAATTGAAATCCTTATGGCCTCTTTGACTTTCAGTTACTGTGTTTCTTTGTTACTGACAGTGAATTTTATATTTCTCCTCCAGTCCCCATCCCTCTACCTCATGCCCATTGACAGGTTTTATAGGCCCTACTTTGAGGATCAGAAAATCATCAGAGAATATGAGGTCCAAGCGGGTATGGATCCTTCTGATCCTGTTGACCATGTTCATGGTGCTTTTGATCGCCACCTACTGGAACGTTATGGGAACAGTCACCTTGGCCACACTGTACAACGCCACATCTGGCCCCCATGCCGGAGAGCAGCTAGAGGGAGGTCCCCAGAACACTGAGCCAGCGGACAAAGAACCTTCCTTTCTGTCATTCAACGATGCATTTGTCAACCAGTTCCTGGACGACATAAAGGACCCTACGGAGCAGCTTAGTGAGCAGCGCCTGTCTGGGAACCCTCAGCACCAGCCCAACTCATCTAAGTCAGACAAAGTTCTTCTCAGGCGTGAGTGGAAAATTCACTTGACCCCTATTTCACAGAAGCTCAAACAAAGGCAAAAGGAGCGCAAAGAGACGTTGCGTAGCGTCTGTAGTGACAACAGCATGTTCCCCGGAAAGAATCGAAAGTTTGACGACATTCCCGACAAGGAATTGAAAAACTTCATTGTGGACGACCGTCATGAGATCATCTACTGCTTTGTGCCAAAGGTGGCCTGCACCAACTGGAAGAGCGTTATGGCTGTGCTGAGTGAGAAACAGGTTGGTGGTGTGGTTTACCATGACCCCCAGAATATTCCCCGCCACACGATCCACGAACAAAACCTGCACCTCACCTTTGACAAGTTCAAGAAGCGCTACGGCAGTTTCTCACGGCACATGCTGAAGACCAAGCTGCAGAAGTACACCAAGTTCCTGTTTGTCAGAGACCCCTTCGTCAGGCTCATCTCCGCCTTCCGGAACAAGTTTGAGGAGACCAATGACGTGTTCTATAAGATGTACGCCAGGGGCATGCTTCAAAAATACGGAAAGTACCCCAGACCTCCAGCTTCAATTAGGGAAGCCCTAGCGGCTGGTATTAGGCTGAAATTCTCTCACTTCATCCAGTACCTTCTGGACCCCAAGACAGAGAGGAGGAATCCTTATGAGCCTCACTGGAAACAGATCTACCGCATGTGCCACCCCTGCCAGATAAACTATGACTTTGTGGGCAAGCTGGAGACACTGGACGAGGATGCTGAGCACTTGCTGCGGATTCTGCGTGTGGACAATGTGGTCAATTTCCCTGTGAGTGACCGGAACCAAACCAAAAACAGCTGGGAGCAGGAGTATTTCGACAACATTCCTTACGAGTGGCGGAGACAACTCTACAAAACATACGAAGTTGACTTCAGACTTTTTGGATATGACAAACCTAAGAAACTTCTATGAGTGGACCTAAAGAAATAGAAAGAGTATTGCAGAAATAAATAAATAAAAAAACTGAAAAATGTGGAAAACCACCTCTACTACAACACTGAGTAGTTTTCCAATAATAATAATAGTAGTAATGCCATCTGTTAGCAATATTACACAAAAAAACCCTACAAATCCGATCTATATTTAAACTTAGGTGTGGTGTTGGTGTATATATTTTTTGCAGTTGAATGGTGTGTACTACAATATATACTGTACGTTTTATTATAATAAAAACATGCATAGGTGGTGATTCTTCTTTATAACGTTTGAGTATCTTAAAAGATTCATTGAATCATTGTCTGGTGACCTGAGAAGGTGAGTGGATGTTAAGTAAACAACAAGCACAGACAGCCCTAGAAATAAAAGGGTGATGATCCCAAATATCTGGGACAGGCGTTGGTGTTCACACTATTGCATGTGGCTGGAATAAAACTGTATTAAAGGGCAACTCCTGCCAATTTCAATGTGCTGTTGTATTGCTCACGCTACCCTTGACTTGTCAATACCCGGTGACGCCGCAGTTTTTGGCTCAGCCCTTTCCGAGATATGAGCAATTCTAATGGGGGCAACTTTTGTTTACATTTTTAAAAAAATGACCATAGGCCTACTCCAAATATTTTCCCAAAAGGTATCGCTGTTTGCTAGCTGTCTGCTGATGTTGCATAACATTTTGGAAGTTTTTGGGAATAAATAAAAATGTTTTTTTGAAATGTAAACAAAAGTTGCCCCCATTAGAATAGCTCATATCTCGGAAAGGGCTGAGCCAAAAAATGTGGCGTCACCGGGTACTGACAAGTCAAGGGTAGCGTGAGCAATACAACAGCACATTGAAATTGGCAGGAGTTGCCCTTTAATGGGGCATGTGTTTTGTGGATGGAATTCCTTGTGATATTTGACAACAATCTCCTTGTCTGAATTTTAATAAAACATCAGCTGTACATACACCTGAGTTGGTTGTTATGAGCATTATTTCCACATCTCCTCGGGCAGGCATGGGTGAGCGGTTAGGGCGTCAGACTTGCATCCCAGAGGTTGTCGATTTGACTCCCGACCCGCCAGGTTGGTGGGGGAAGTAATCAACCAGTGCTCTCCCCCATCCTCCTCCATGACTGAGGTACCCTGAGCATGGTACTGTCCCACCGCACTGCTACCCATGGGGCGCCACTGAGGGCTGCCCCCTTGCACGGGTGAGGCATAAATGCAATTTCGTTGTGTGCAGTGTGCAGTGTTCACTTGCTGTGGAGTACTGTGTCACAATGACAATGGGAGTTGGAGTTTCCCAATGGGCTTTCACTTTTCTTTCATAAAAGCAAGTTCTTCTCACACACCAAATTGCCATTGTTTCACACACCATCACCAATACGGATACAACCTTGGAATTCCCAGCTAACCACTGAAACTACCCAACACCACTTCAACTCTACTGCCCCCCCCCCCCCCCCCCCGCCTTCACCTACTGACACTAGCGAGAACAAACTCATGCAAGACAAGATAATGCAAGATAAAAACAAGCATGCAAGATATTACATCTCCCCACCCCCAGCCTCACTGATGCACAAAGCCATCGCACGCAGAGCCGTACACGAAAAATACCATGCAAGCAGCCTTCACTACCCTCTGAACCAGTTCTTCACCTTTCTACCATCTGATCGCAGATATAGAGCCCTATACTGGAAAAAGAACATTTCATGAGCCATTTTGTTTCCTCAGTTATTTCAGCACTGAACAAACAGTTGTGACAACTCTTCCCATGCCATTCCTCAATACGTGAGGCTGGAAGGGAAAAGACTTGCTACATGATGTGGATATGGTGACATTGGGGTATGCAGGGGGGAAGTAATGAGTTGACCTAGTTATAGGTTTTTAAATCTACGCCTAATGTTGTTCTGATTGAGAACATGTAAAGATATTAAATCATTAACCCGTCTGTGAATAATGTGTGTATTGAGTTATGGTACTGTATATTTACAAACAATAACTATTCTGCCATTCTGCATCAATTATGCATACCTTCTCACTGAAGATCTAACATTGTTAAAATGATACTGCTGTGACAGGCATTCCTGGGCCTGTTCACTTTATTGATACTCTCAAGAGGCTCTTGACTGACCAACCAGTTCAAACAAGCTTGTAACCTTGTAACCTGTAATGTAAACAAAAGGTATCCACATTCATAGGCATTCCTCACACCCCATGTATCTCAAACTGACATGGTAAAAAAATGGGTCTGTGGTGAATGTCCTGTCTTATTCCTCTGTTTGGGGGACCCTGTGTTCCGGCAAAAACATCACTGAACGTAACAAAGGCCACCGATGAAAATATAAATTTCTTTGCTGCGGGCCCTGTTGCTAATTTTTCCCTTAGTAATGCCTCCCAAGAGTTATTATACTGCATAAACCAGTGGTGTAAAACTCATTTCAGTTCAGGGTCCACATACAGCCAGTTGGATCTCATGTGGGCCGGACCAGTAGGCCTAATGTCATCGCGAATCGCAAATCATATTGGCATTGCATTGCTAGTCACCATAGTCTCAAGGTGGATGACGCCAGGAACAGTATGTCAGGAGCATTGACTGTGAATTGCGACCAAAAAAAGATTAGTAAAACACCAAATTTTGGGCTAGAAATTCAATTTGAAGTTTTTTTTCCCTTATAAACACTTCTAAACACTAACTGTCGTTATAATTCTTTCATGATGTCTACAGTTGATATTATTAGTCCTATGGGTGAAGCCTTGTTGTGTTGCCAGTTCCTCAGTAAAGGTGTAGGCACCCATCAGCTGTACCCTCCATACTGTACAGAAGTTATTATCAACTATGTGGAGAAAGGCTTGATGTCACCACACCTGTCTTTACAATGCTGCCACCTAAAGGACAAAATGTGTACCTGACTCAGTATTTGAATATTACCAGAGAGGCTTGACTGAGCTCCAAGTTGCACTGCAGGCACGGGTTGGATGGCGAGTTTGGACACTGTATGTAAAAACATGTTTAGATTAACTGTTTCTGTAACTGTACATATTATCTCTCATTGACTGACTTGTGTTCTATCAAACTCTCACCTATGTCATCATGCCCTCTTGTGTAGGCTAGTATATGGTTGGCGAGTTCACAGGATTTAAGTTTCCAATTATGACCTCAAGATTTCTGCTCGAAAAAGTAAAACGATTTACTTAACATGTAGGCCTACTTAACTACATCATAACAACATTGCTGTGACATTACTGAGAGCCTTTAGTAACATTGTCATTACAATTGTGGTGACGGTAGGCTAAGGTTATGACATAGGCTCTAAGCAAAGGGGTTGAAGACACCCCTCATTTAACATATGATGTAGCTTATTTAAATCATGTTACTTCTAGTAGTAATTTGTTTCCACATTCATGGGTGACTGCTACTCGGTCAGTTGAAATCATCGGTACCAGCTGCTTTTTTGTCTCTGTTCATCCGTACACGTCTGCTATATTTAACTGCCTACAGCTTTGGGCCAGTGTTGTGCACCCTGGGCGCCGACGTGTGCGTGTACGTGCAAGAGTGTGTCCTCTGTTTGTTTCTTTGTTTATTCGTATTTTGTTTTGTTTTGGTCTCCTCAACCCAGTGTTTTGGTTCTGCCCGTCTACTTTATGCTTGGCTTCTGGCTGCGCTTATCTGGGTTTTGTCAGGGTTAATTTTGCTTGCGGTGCTGTATGTCTTTTGGGCATGCATGGTGTGATTGTCTTCTCCTTTTGATTGCTTAGTTTTCATTGCTTTGCTGTGGTATTACAGTATTTTGCTTGCTTGCTATTGTTGGCTATTATTTTACCTTGCAGGCCAGGTGAAGCCCATGTCCAGTGTACCCCCTGACCTCTCCCTACATCTCCATCCATGGCTGAAGTGCCCTTGAGCAAGGCACCTAACCCCACATTGCTCCAGGGACTGTAACCAATCATGAAAAATAGTACCTGTAAGTCGCTTTGAATAAATGAAAGCGTCAGCTAAGTGCATTGTAATGTAATGTAATGTAATGTGTCTGCTGGCTTCATTTGTTTTTTTTAAATTATTTTTCCAGGAGTGGAGCAGGTCCCTAGTAGGGAGGTGTGTTGCCTAGTCACAGGTGCCCTCTTGCTGTGGTGTGTTGCACTCTTTGCAGTGTGTGCTGTGTTGTAGTGTATCTCCCATGTGTGTGTTTGTAGTATCACTGTAGTCCACGTAGGGCCTCCTGGGCAGCTGCTACCAAAGAACTCGCCTCCCTCTGGTGGGCCCCACCTCTAGCCTAATCCTGTTAACGTTGTATGCACATGTTTGTCTGAATCTTGACCAAATTCACCGCTGTTACAGTATTATCAATAAATTACTAGTTTAACAGCATTTTCCTTCCCTCTCCTTGCAGTACCAGGTTTGGTTTGTCTTTAAATAAATGTATCAAGCGAATGGAATTCTGTCTCTGCTCTTTAATTGCAACGAATGTGTGTTTAACCTTCTGGTGTTATCAAGTGATTGAGGTCTTGGTTGGTTGTTGGAGCTATTACCCATGGCGTAGTAGACTACTTATTGAATTTTACCTCGCCCCACTACACTTACATTGTTTGGACAACAACCTCATCAAGTGTCACTTTCACAGATACTGTAGGATGGTTCTGTTGCTAATAATAGAGGCAATATTGAATGGACTGAGTATGAATATGAATATGAATATGAACACAATGTCCGTTAAGCTTTATCAAGATTTGGTTCATAGATTTGGTTCATGTGCAGTTTGCATGATTCACACTTCGATTTTGGCTGATTTTTTAGGACAATGCTTTTTGTCTTTTTTAATGCATTTTTACCCTTCCTCTTCATGTTTTCAAAATGTTCTGGGTCAATTCTCCACTTGGAGCAGGTGTCTCTTGTCTTAATTATTTAAACTCTGACGGTGCTGGCCCAAATGTTCAATTCAATGTTTCAAGAAGGAGGTTGCACCTTGCATAAGCGGTGTTTTTACACCATGTTTTTCCACTGTTTATGCAAGGTGCAGCCTCCTTTTTGAAACATTCAAAACTTTCTGCCCTGTCACATGCTTTGCCTGAGTTGGTCTCTCCCTGTTTTCTCATTGAGTTGTCATAATTCTTTGTCCTTCCTTGATTCCAAGGGAGGCTGGTGCCACCCAGTGCCTCTGTTCCCTTGATACGGCAGGCTGGCGCAAGCCAGGCCATGCCCTCCTAGTGACGCAACACCTTCGGCGTAGCAACTAGTCAGGTCAAGAGCAATGCAAGTACTTTCTGAGTTCCCGAAAATACTTTCACTTTTTCGGGAAGCAAACAACCTTAAGCAAACCAAGGGAGGCAGGTCAACCATGCCGTTTGCAAATTGTTAATTGTTATGCTCTTGGTCAGACCAAATCTCGGAGAGATTTGAACGTCGACGATATTCAGGCTAGGCTGGCGCCACCCAGTACGTCTGCTGATCTTCATTTCACTCCCAGCCACTGGGTTCGGTGAGGTCAAATAAAACTGGCTGATTCATTAGGCTCCTTGTTACCTGCCAGTAGTGAAGTGTGTCTCTACAGCCCCCCAAGGGGGAAATAGGGAGGCCTAGGGGGGCATTGAGAAGGATACAGCTAAGAGAATTGGTGCTCAGTTGATATTTTATTTTTAAGGGGGGCGTTGGCAGGATTCGAATGAGTTCAAAGCGCATTGGGAGGCATATGATGAGGTCAAGGAGACATTTGAAGAGTTCAGATGCAAAACCCTCTAAGTGCCAGTTCAGAAAATAATCTTAATTCATTTTTATTTAATACAAAGCTATCAAAATTGTCAATATTTTAATTGTAGTTATGTAATTTAGCTATTTATTTGTATTATCAAGTATATGAATGTAAGCCAAACCAACAACAGGGTTCTCTAAAAATATAGAAGTGCAGGTCTTCAGAAATGGAGTTAGGGGGTTTTGCATCTGAACTCTTCATTTGTTCAAAATAGGTTGAGATCCACTGGTATAGAGGATGACTGAGTAACAAAAACAAAGGAGGTTCTGCCCTCTGCCTGTGAGCACCTTAATTATTCAAGGTCACAGGCAACAGAAGGCTGTCAGTATAGGAAATGAAATTGTGAATCATACATCATCAGCCAGCAGGATATTTCTGTCCTGTTCATCTGAGAATCATGATACACTCCCCTACTCCTATGTCTACTCCAATTCACCTGTAGCCATACTATAGTCAGTTCTGCGCCAGACCTGGTCACGGCCACAACCCCTCCTTCTCCACACTCACACAGCTCCTTAGATGGCTCATCACCTCATTCACAGTTACTTCGGTCACATTCTCCTGAGAAATGTAAGCTGTAAGGCGTTAAGTTCTGCCAGGAAGATGAGACGGTATTCAGCTCATTTACTCTCTTGCATTAACCAACCAATCACTGTTCTAGTTCTTAGGCATACCCTCTCCTTTGCATTCTCATTCATTTACCTACAGCCAATAGGAAGCCTGCCCGCTCATTCATAAACCCTCTGTCTATCTCTGCTCTTCCGCTGGCAAGAGTACGCAGGTGTTGACGCTCCCACCACCTCCCCTTCATCCGCCATCTCTGGCCTGTTCTCGTCCCATGAGGAGGCCCCGCAAGGTGTCCCTGCTTCCGACGCAGTCCGCCATCTTCTCTTCAGCCTTGCCACCATGAGGATGCTGAGAGCGTCCGCTCTACTCATCACAGTCCTAGGTCGATGGTCCTCTCATTACCCTGCGCGGATGCCACCACCTCCAGCCACCGTCACCAGTTGGTCCCCGTCCTGTGAAGGGGGGGTAGGCTCTTGCCCCTCTGCCTTATCCATCGGCAGGATATGCGCCCTCCTCATGTGAATCAATCTAAGCAGGCGGGGCCCTACGCCAAAGAGAATCACTATTGCAAAGAGAATCACTATTGCACTATTGCACACATCAGTGTTTCAATAAATATCTTAAACTTCACTTGGTCTATCGAGTCTTTCATGGTAGAACTGACTGTTCTCATCTCTGGTTTCCACAGTGTTTTAAGTTCACCTCTTTGATTTCGCTTCATCTGGCCTCGTCAAACTTAGCAGGGACTAACTTCATGCCTGTGCTAGCTCCATGCTCCTTGCTATGTTTCTTGATCTTAAGACTCTGGACTCTGGTATTGTTTGCTCTCCTTGTTCCAACTTGGTTAGGCTTTGTACCTCAGCCAAGGAGGTTATGTTTTCAGTCGCGTTGGTTTATCTGTCTGTCTCTCTGTCTGTATGTCTGGCTGCCTGTTTGTTTTTTCTGTTTGTCCAAAAGTTATGAATGGATTTGGATGAATCTTTGTGGAGTTGTTGGAAATGACAAAAGGAACCAGTGATCAAATTTTGTGAGTGATCTAGATCACAATCTAGAATCTAAATTCTTAAACATTTCTTAGCCATTGCGTACAGGGTGAATTTTGATATTCCAGTTTCTAACAAAGTCAAATGTTCTATCAAACAGCTTCCTTGGCGGAGGTCTGCATTCTCTGAGTACATTTCTAGTTTATCTCAGTTATTGTCTTGAGTCTGAGCCTGACAACTATCTTTATATTACACTTGAAAACACAAAAAACACTTACACAGAGACATTTAAGATATCAAAATGTATCTATTACGGGACATTTATAGAAGGTCATTATCGTAACCTCTTACTGCAGATGGGGTTGCCGGCAGGTCTATTTACTATTTGCTGAAAATACTCAACTAGGCCTACATCCTAACAACATTGCTATGACAGCACCACGGGCCTTAAAGGGACACTGTGTGAGATTTTTAGTTGTTTATTTCCAGAATTGCTGCCCATTCACTAATGTTACCTTTTTCATGAATACTTACCACCACCATCAAATCTAAGTATTCATTATGACTGAAAAAAATGCACTTTTCATACATGAAAAGGGGGATCTTCTCCATGGTCCGCCATTTTGAATGTCCAAAAATAGCCATTTTTAGCAGCACAAATGACTGTACTTGGACCATACTGGAAAATATTAGTTTATTACTCAGTAAACTTTCATGTATAGATCAAATTGGCAATAGGCAGCACAGTTTCAATGAGCAGTATAGTTGCAGTACCTTTTTTGACCATTTCCTGCACAGTGTCCCTTTAAGTTAGCCTCGCGACGCCATCCTATGTACTCCACCAAAATATTTTGGCTCTGCACATCGTCTGGCAAAAGCCTCCAGCTCGGTTCTCTCAGTGTTTAGCCAATCAGCAAACAGTTGAGAGTGATGACGCAGAACTCACCCGCGAGCTCGGTTACTGATTGGTTAAGGTAACTATATTCACTCTTTCGTTTTGTTATTTGTTTGCTTTTGCGACACTATGTCGTAACAGGCATGCTAATAAAGCACAATTAATTTAAATGATAAAGTAAGATCAGACCATCTACCACCCTCCATGGAGACGGATTCCTCATGGCTTTTGCCAGACTGATTGACGGAGTCAACAGTCGGCTTTTCGCCCAGGCTACCTTTAAGTAACAGTAGCCATTACAATTTTGGTGACAGGTGTCATTTTAGGTGTCAGTCTCCTTGAGTGGAACTGCATGTTCCCCTTCCTCTTCTTTCTCTTCCATTCTGTCTTTTCTTTCTGTCCTCTGCCTTTCACCTGTGACCAGAAATCATAATTAGGGCCCACATTAATTATCACGCTAGGCCTATATACATTCAAGAAACGTCCAGGGAAGAATTGATCTGAAAATGAATCTGTGAAATTCCTGACACTCGACATGCTGTAAAACTGCAATGATTTCTCAAGAGACTCACAGGTAAAGCTTAAAAGTTGCATGTCTTTGTTGTAAAAGATAAATGAAAGCAATACATGTTATGTTACCTCGAAGCCTTTTTCTACATAACATGAAGATGACAATGGCAAAGACCAGGAGGCATAGGCCTATCAGTGTCAGCACCAACATCACAGCAAGCACTGCATGGTTCTGTCTTGGACAAGGCTCTACAACACACAAATCCAAAGGTTTAAGCATGTTAACGAGAATAACACTAACTCAATCAATAACTTCAACTCATGCATGTCTGACTAAATGCAGATACAGCTCCACAGCCAGTATGTATTTAGGTTTGTAGCTTATTTTACATTTATAAATAATACTCATAGCACTCGATAGACGTAATCATCATCATCATCATCATCATCCTCATCATCCTCATCCTCATCCTCATCACCTAGTGGTATGTCCATCTTGTTGTCCAGGCTGAGGTGTTGAGCTGTGCAGGTGTACTGGTGGTGCTGCAGCTCCTCTGTGCTGACCTCCAGGCTCTTCCTCATCTGGTAGCTTCCATCTCCGTTAGGTAGCAGCTCCCCCCCACTGATCTGCTGCTCAGCCACAGGCTGGCCGTCTCTCAGCAGGGTCAGGTTGATGTGGCGCGGGTAGAAACCAGTAGCCAGGCACGTCACTCTCACACCTCCAGTGTCTGGGAGGGCCTTTTGCAGAAGCCTGACTCGGGGCTTGACTGAGAACATTTATAATTAAATTAATATAATATTAATTATGGGCCATGTTATATAAATTGTGAATGTATTTCAATAACAACTTTTAATATCAATTTGTAAATAGCATACAAACATCAGGACCTTTCCTCATCACATTATTCCTGTGAATCTTCAGCAACTCATGAAGTCCTGAAAGGCATATTGGTTGATAAATGTTCGAGACCACCATTGCCAATTGTTTATTGACAAAAGGTATCCATCGGTAGAGTGTTTCAAAGGCCTTGTCATTGATGCTGAAGTAAACCTGGTCTCCGCTGTGTCCATTGAAAGACTCATTATAGATCATCCTGCCTGGTGTATTGTGGTCCAGCATGTCACAGCCAAATATAGTTTGGAGGGACTGAATGCCTAAGGTGAAGTATAAAGAACAAATACAGCACATCTTAGGTCTACACCATCATCCCACGAGCCTGCACTACATCTGAAACTGAATGAAAATGGCAAAATAGTATTTATTCAGTGCTTGCCATCTGTGTCATTGAGGCGGCTAATAAATTTGAATAGTTGAAGTCGGCATTTTTCCTGCATAATTGTGTAAATGAATTTGTATTTTTTTTGGTGTTTGGGTTCGTTGATGTGGTCTTCGGTCCCTGGTCCTCTGTGGAGAAGCTTTTGTTCATCTGAAGAGTAGAATGCAATCTGGATATCGTACAGCATCATGGCTGCACCAAACGCAGGAAATGGCGCCTCCCCTCTGATATAGGTGGCAAATGCCAGCAGAGAATGGCCACCTGTGAATGAAGTTTATGACACAGGTAGTGCTTTTCAATATGCAGACTCCTGTCCTAGGGCCTGTGCATGTGCCTTGCATTTTGCTGACAACCCCCCCACCCCCCTTAATTGAACCCGGGTTGGCCTTGTAGCATGAGTACCCTACCGTTAGTGCCACAGTAGGGCCATAAATGCACCTTCTAAGGTCACCTTACAAAAATGTTCAAGATATTTCATGTGAAACAGCACAGCTTGACGTTGTATGATGGTCACATGTTTCTGACAATGTTCTGCGGAAAACACTGAAACAATACATTAATATTCAAGTGCTGGCCCTACCATGGCTCTAACGGTAGGGCACTAAGCTGCCACACCGGCGACTGGGATTCGAATCCAGCCTGGATTCTTTGCCAATCCTTCCCCATTTCTCTATCCCATGTTTCCGGTCAAATCCCTCACTGTCCTATCATTAATAAATTAATAAAAAAAAGACTAAAAACAGTCAGGAGCTGCAACACTTGAGCGAAATATAGCCTACTTGTCAAATATTACCCCACTTCAAGTAGAAGTTGCTGAGAGATTTTTGAAGTTGAAGCATGAAAGTATTGTTTACAAAAACCTAAGAAATCAAAGTACTTTTGAAGTATTTTTTCTTTTGGTTCTTTGTGTTTTTACTGAGCATATGTGCACAGGCAGAACACACACACAAACACACACACACCCCACCCTAGGGGACCAGGGGACCCAGGTTTGAGTCCGGCATG
Organism: Engraulis encrasicolus; assembly: GCF_034702125.1. NCBI lineage: Eukaryota > Metazoa > Chordata > Actinopteri > Clupeiformes > Engraulidae > Engraulis > Engraulis encrasicolus. The sequence goes on from NW_026946027.1 coordinate 46,026, forward strand.
GGTCCTGTCCCATCTCTCTGTCTAAGTCTCTTCCTGACAATTACAGGTAGGCTATATCATAACGAAAAAAATCTTTCAGTTCTTCATACTGCCAATATGATGTAGTAGCTATACTGTTAAATCACTTTTACTTTAATGTAAGTGCTCAGTTAACAGATGGGAAACAAAATTGTGGAGCGGTGTGTGTTTGTGTGTGTGTGTGTGTGTGTGTGTGTGTGTGTGTGTGTGTGTGTGTGTTTGTGTGTGTTTTGTAAGTGGATATACAGTATATTAAGACATGGGGACAAATTCACAGGAAGCTCTCCATCCTGGCTAATCCAACAGAGGACATTATAACTGACTTATGTTCTATTAGATCCAATTGTATAGAGTTCCAAGCTAACTGCTCATCCCTTCACAGATAAATCAGTGTTTTGTTCAATGAAATAGTAGTGGGCAAGCTAAGAAATCAGTGCAAAGGCTGGAAAGTCCAGGCTAATGAATCTAAAACCTTAGTTAGTTCTTCAGTGCATCCACCTCTCGTTGAGCATACTGACATACAGCAGGAGCACTGGCATGTGCAAATAATAGAACAATCTAAGCGTTCCATTGCAATATGTCGTAAGCACCTTTCTTTCACTTTTGCATTTTATCGTGTATTAAGATGTCCTATCATCTTTGTGCGAATACTTGCCATTCAAATATTTTGAGAACATAGTTTTTAAACCTAGGCTATGTTCGTAAGATGCACTCTGCAATGCAATACAATGCAACTCTCCTTTTTTCTTATTTCACTTATTTCATTTCAAGTTCATAACTGATAAATTTGTGCATTTTATTTCCTTTCTTACCATTTGCTGCTGCGCTGAATTTCAAGGTGTAATCAAGAGTCAAATAAAGGCATAGAAACATTGTTGTCATCCGTGGCATGCTGCTATGGTACATGGTCTCCATACTAACTTATGTGTGAGTTTTTGTACTACCTCCCACACTTGTTCCTTTGGAGTCGTGTGACAGTATCACAGTGGAGCAAAGATCCTGATTACATAGGGCGTGTCATTGAGGCCTTTGTCTTTGCCTGTAGTAGGACGGCCTTCGTAATGTTGTTCAAGCTCTTGAAACCTGGAATTTTACCAGGGGAAGGCATTCCAAGAAAGTGGTCTCATAAATGAGTTAAACACATCTTCCACTGTTCATTCCTTCTGTCACCCCTACATGATATTGCATATTCCACTTTCTCATCTTCGGGAAATCCCCTGACTGCTGTCTATTCATTGCTACACAGTTGTGCAGAAAACAGCCATCTCTTTTCACCTGCTATGCAGGATTTTCACTGGTTTCGATTTGTCTGCTCTCACACAGTATGTAAAATGTACAAAAAAATGTAAGGTAACACTTAACTTGATGCCAACATCATATGCATGACATACCAGTATCATGACACAAGTCATGGACAAGTCATAAGCATTAGTCAATGTCATAAGCAATTTATGGTCATGAAAAGTTAACATTGTTGGGCTGTCATTTCCATAACCTAATGTCACTGGATGACAACAAATATTTATGACACATCCTTGACAGCGTCACAACACTGTTATGACACTGTTATGTCATACGTACGACGCCAGCGTCAAGTAAAGTGTAACAAAAAATGCGGTGTTAATTCAACACTTATGAGAGTACTTTAGGACTAAATGCAATCCATAACATGTTAATTTAAATCGCTGTGGAAGAGCAAGCCCTCCACTTTTGGGCTTGCATGCCTTTGGTGACTCAGGTTTCAGTCTGGCCCCACTCACTTCCTGTCACAATCTCTACTTTCCTAAGGGACCAAAAACCATAAGAGTATCTTTAAAAAAAAAAAAAAACGATTTAGGCTACAGCAGTAGGCCTATGGGGGTTGATGGCAGCGGAATAGATTTACTCTACTAGGAGCTGTTGAGTGACAATAAAGAAGCGTGAAGATAAATAGAAAGAGTGTGAAAGAGGAGGAAGAGAGGGAGAGAAGAACTAGAGGGAAGAGCGGGAGAGAGAGGGAGAGAGAGGAAAAGTGAGGCAGAGAGAGAGAGAGGGAGAGAGGGAGAGAGACATAGCAAAAGTCACAAAGACAGAGTGTTGACCATAGACAGAATGGGCTGAGGGTATAGTTGTTGCTTTTTAGAAACAAAGTATCAATTGGGGAGCCACAAAGCCAGTTAGCTTATAAGCTAGTCATGAGCTTGTAACAGAGCAGCATGGCTACGATGGTGGTTGGCTAAACAAGGATTTATTTCAGCTGGGGTGTTTGTGGGACAGGGGGTTGATAAAATGATCAATGAATTCCGCTATTCTATAGGGCCGACCCTTGGGGAGGACGTGGGGGATCGTCCAAGACTCCGGGCACTTATGGATTTTGGGCAACAGGTAAAATTGTCTCATTCCTGGAAAAGGCGTGTCCCCCTTGATATGTGGCAAAGGCCAGTAGTGAATGGCTACCTGTCACGGTATCATGAGTAATCACTGGCAATGTCCCAGTTACAAATGTGTGATGAAGCGGTGTGCACACTGTGTGTTAACTCCAAAAATACTTTATTTCATTTAAACATATGGCAACGTTTCGATCCAACAGAGGGATCTTCCTCAGACATCCTACCTCCAAACACCAGTTACAAATGTCGCATTATGCAAACATACTTACTCACACATCAATTAATGCTTAGTTAAATAATAATAATAAATACAAAAAAAAGTTAAGTTAAAGAATAACTTGCGGCTACACTCTGAAATGAAGTTAATGAGTCAGTCTTTTAAGTAGGCCTATTGTGAGTCCATAACAGCCCAATGCACCATGGTCTTTAAAATAATAACTGTAATAATATATAGCCTACCTAACTTAAGTAGGCCTACATAATAGGCCAAGTTGGCTGTTGTTATGGCTTTAGTCAGGCCTATCCATTATAAAAGTTATATGGTAGACCAACATAATAAAGTGGTTGTTGCTTTCAATTATACAACACACAGCAAACAAATTACCAACCAAATCAAAATGACTCCTCCTTCAAAACTTACAATCGCCTATGGTGGCAGTAATAGAGCTCCTTATACAGTATGAATAGAGCACCAACTGTTTTCTCAAATGATGTGTGTTGGAATGGTCATTCCTGTGCATGAATCTAATTATCTGCCAATTAGGCAACACGTTTTGGTGAGGCACTTTGTAGGCTAGGCTATGTTGTTTTAGCTCACACGAAAATGTCTGTTTAAAAATTCCTCGGGTTGGTATAGCACTTTAATTAATTTACCGTATTACCGATGGGACATTTTCA